>NC_079974.1:10091227-10324940 GCF_029852145.1 Microplitis mediator | reverse complement strand
TATAAACCTATATGTAGTTATATATGTCTATGTACGATTAAATCTGATCAGACTTCATTGATATAAAACCTATAAATATTTAAATATATATATATATATATATATATATATATATATATGTATGTTGTATAGACGTTTGTGTGACATTTTCAGTTATATTTTATTACGCTTGTGTGACTTTAATACCTTTCTGTGACGTTACACAAAGGTTTTTATATTATACATTACGCTTGTGTGACGGTCACATAAGGGTATAGTGCACAAAATATTATTTACTATCATTTATACCTTGCTGTGACACACGTTACTGATAGTCAAACCTTGTGAAGCAAAATTTCTAATGAACTTATGAATGTGAAATACCTTATTTTGATTCATTAGACTACGATAAATTAACAAATTTTTTCCAAAAGAGAAACAACTTTTTGAAGAACAGCTCCAAGGATTTTTAAGGCTTAAAGATCTAAATAAAATATTGCATTTATGATGTGTAAAGATTGATGATAGGAGATTGATAATATTCTTGGTCAACTGTTTGAAATTTGATAAGATTAATAAGAATCGAGATTGTACAAAATTTTAATAATTGTTCAATTGATCTGCGACGATTTCAGTTTATCTGCAGTACATTTTTCGCAGTTTGCGATAGAGGTAGAAAAAAAAACTAAAAGCCCTTTGAACTTGCGAATCAGTATCCAAACTTTCCAGAGAAAGCATTGATAATTTTGATCTCAACACATAAGAAAAATTATCTTGAGTCAAGAAAACATTTCGGAAGACAAACGTTTTCAGGAACCAAGTCAAGATTTTCTTGAGCCACGAGAATTTGTCTTGGTTAAAAAAAATTCGTCGTGGTCGGAGAAGATTTCTATTTTATTTGAGAAAGTTTAGGTTTTCAAAAAAATTTTCTCGAATGAAGAATATTTACCTTCAGTCGAGAATTTTTTTTTCTGTGCATGAGCTGGAGAAAAGTATCAATTTATACTTCATAATAAAACTAGAGAACATAATCGATGTGTAAACAAATGATTTTCCAATTTTTGTTTATGCTTATGCTTGATGAACTCAATATATTCAGACGGAAATCAGAAGAAGTGATTAAAATAGAGTCAAATAAATTTTCAGTTAGATCAGACGGTAAATTTGTTGAACCTTCGAAAAAAATGTGAAAGAGATTTTCAGTTATATTTTATTACGCTTGTGTGACTTTGATACCTTTCTGTGACGTTACACCCAGGTTTTTATATATACAGGTTTTTATATTATACATAACGCTTGTGTGACGGTCACAGAAAAGTAGAGTGTACAAAATATTATTAACTATCAATTGTACCTTACTGTGACACACCTTATTGTTCGTTAAGCCTTGTGAAACAAAATCTTTAAAGACTTGATGAATGTGAAATAATTCATTTCGATTCATTAGACATCGAGAAATTAATGAAAGTATTTGACAAGAGAAATATCTTGTTAAAGAATAGCTCTGAAAATTTTTAAAATCAAAGGATTAAAATAAAACATTGCATCCAGGGTTTTTTGTTCGTTGAAATATTGATAATTGTAGATGAATATTCTTGCTAAACTAATTAAAATTTGATAAGATTAATTTGAATTGAAAATGTAGGGAATTCGCGATGAGGGTAGAAAAGGAACCTAATAACACTTCGAACTTCCAAATCAGCATCTAAACTTTCTAGAGAAAACATTGATAATTTTGATCTCTATATAGAAAAAAAAAATTATCTTGAGTCAAGAAAATATTTTGGAAGACAAACGTTTTCAGGAACCAAGTCAAGATTTTCTTAAGCCAAGAGAATTTGTCTTGGTTATTAAAAAATATTCGTCATAGTCGGAGAAGATTTCTACTTTATGTGAGGAAATTTAGGTTTTCAGAAAAATTTTCTTGAATCAAGAATATAATATTGACCTTCAGTGGAGAATTTTTAACTTCCTGCTAAGAAAATCGACGATTTTCGAAAAATTGAGAAGTTATTGTTTTTACCCCGATTTTCGAATGACGAGTTTTCATCAGATGTCGACGTTTTGAGGTCCTAGGAAGCTATTCTGTCTATTTTCAGAATGATGTCCGTGTGTATGTATGTGTGTGTGTGTGTGTGTGTGTGTGTGTGTGTGTGTGTGTGTGTGTAAACTCTTTGTAACTTTTTAACTAATGAATCGATTTTGATGGTTGAGGTGGCAATCGAAAGAGCTTGTTGGCCCTCAACTTTCTTGAAAATTTCAGATCATTAGATAAAGTAGACTCGAAAATATTGGCGAATTACGAAAAAAAAAAAATTCTTTTTTTTAGTTTTTTAGTGATTTCTCAGAAACGACTCGAACGATCGACTTCAAAATCTAATCAGCTCTAGAACTTTATAAGCCGCGTCGAATGCTACCTCAACCATCTTAATTGGTTAATTTGTTCGAGAGAAATCGTTGGCGAAAGAAATGATAAAAAACGGTTTTTTTTTATTATCTTTGAAGTGACTCATCCGATCAATTTCAAAATCTAATCAGCTCTAGAACTCAATAAAACGCTCCGAATGCTACCTCAAACGTCACAATCGGTTCATTAGCTCAAAAGATATTGGCGCTGAAAAGTTAAAAAAATAACATAAAATGTTATTTTTTCCGGATAAATTAAAATATAATGTACTAAATGTTTTTTAAATCATACCCACTCTTTCTGTTTATAGTCCCTTTCGATTATCATTTAATGTCATCTAACTTGTTCTTTAGTTTAAAACATATTATCAGCAAAAAATTGAGAAAATCCAGTTTTTAATGTTTTTCTCGGATATTTCATATATAATTGCTCTGACCTAAGTCAAAACTCACTCAAATCTTGATTTGGATCACTGACATTGATTTCTGCCTCGATACATTTATTTCATTGAACATAATCGAGAATTAAAATTTAAAAACCGCTTCTTCATTAACAATTTTCGATTCTTAACTTGTCAAACTTTAGCAAAAAACGCAACTTGGTAGAGCTTGAAAAGCTCATAAAAAATAATCGCAGGTAATAGCATTCTCGATCTAGAAGAGCTCGAAAATATATTCAGAGTAATGTTTTCCAGCTCCTTGAGCTCAAAAACAGCGGGAAGTTTTGGAGCTGGCCCGCAGGGTCAACCGACGCCCAGATTTTTTTTTCTGCGTATGAGCTGGAGAAAAGTATCGATTTATACTTCATTATAAAAATTAGAGAACATAATCGATGTGTAAACAAATGATTTTACAATTTATGTTTATGATTATGCTTGATGAACTCAATATATTCAGACGGAAATCAGAAGAAGTGATTAAAATAGAGTCAAATAAATTTTCAGTTAGATCAGACGGTAAATTTGTTGAACCTTCGAAAAAAATGTGAAAGAGATTTTCAGTTATATTTTATTACGCTTGTGTGACTTTGATACCTTTCTGTGACGTTACACCCAGGTTTTTATATATACAGGTTTTTATATTATACATAACGCTTGTGTGACGGTCACAGAAAAGTAGAGTGTACAAAATATTATTAACTATCAATTGTACCTTACTGTGACACACCTTATTGTTCGTTAAGCCTTGTGAAACAAAATCTTTAAAGACTTGATGAATGTGAAATAATTCATTTCGATTCATTAGACATCGAGAAATTAATAAAATTATTTGACAAGAGAAATATCTTCATAAAGAACAGATTTGAAAATTTTTTAAATTAAAAGATTAAAATAAAACATTGAATCCATGGTTTTTTGTTCGTTGAACTAATTAAAATTTGATAAGATTAATCAGAATTGAAATTGTAGAGAATTTAAATTGTAGTTCAATTATTTTGCGACGATTTCAGTTTATCTGCAGTACATTTATCGGAATTTCTTTTAAGGTTGGGAAAAAAATTTTAAACTGGTTGAACTTACGAATCAAAACTTTCCACAGAAAATGTTAATAATTTCAATCTTTTTGAGCTCGAATAAAGTAATTAAGTAATTTCTGACAAAATCGTACTAATTTATTGCAGACGAATGTTTCATAGATTAGCGAGAGTTTTGATCGACAAGCTGGCAAATTTCTGAATAACAGAATGTGTCATTGCCTCATTAAACTAGAACTTACAGCTAAACTATTAAGTTTCCGAGCAATGTTATTGAAAACTTTTGAATAGACAACATAATTTCTGACAAAATTGTACGAATTTATTTTAGAAGTATCGATCATAATTTAGCGACTATTCTGATTGTCAAGCTGGCGGATTTTCAAATAACTGAATGTTTCCTCGAATTTTCGTATTACCTCATTCAACTGAAAATTACAGGCACATTATCGGGTTCACGCGCAATATTATCGGAAATTTTTATACAGACGAAATAAATTCTGACAAAAATTGTACTAATTTAATGTAGACGTACCTCTCATAGTCTAGCGAGAAGTTTGATTGACAAGCTGGCAAATTTTTTTAAATAACTGAATTTTTCATTACCTCATAAGACTAAAAAGTACAGCTAAACTATTGAGTTTACAAGCAATGATATCAGAAACTTTTATATAGACAATGAACTTTCTAAAAAAATAGAACTGATTTATTGTAGCGGTATCTATCATAGTTTAGCGAGAACTTTAATTGAAAAACGAGCAACTAATATATTCTTTTCTACGTAAAGATGCTTTTCTATGTAAAGATGAGAATTTAACATGTGCGACTGGAGAAAGAATTGAAAAAAAATTTTTTTTTGTTTTTTTTTAAATTTCTCAAAAACGGCTAGATAAATCAATTTCAAAATTTGATCAGCTTTAGAACTTGATAAAACACGTCGATTGCTGCCTCAATCGTCTTAATCGGTCCATTCGTTTACGAGATATCGTTGATTAAAAAAATAGTGAAAAACGTTTTTATTCGGATATCTACATAAAAATTGAATCATTCGATTTCAAAATCTAATCAGCTCTAGAACTTAATAAAACGCGTCGATTGCCGCCTCAACCATCAAAATCAATTAATTCGTTCGCGAGATATCGTGGGAGAAAGAAATGCTAAAAAATGTTTTTTTAGAAAACAATGGCATACAAAAGTATTTTCGAGCTCTAAGAGTTCGAAAATATATTCACAATAATGTTTTCGAGTTCAAGGAGCTTGAAAACAGCGGGAAGTTTTAGGGCTGGCCCGCAGGGTTATCCGATAGACCGATTTTTTTTTCTTTAATTACTGTGAAAAAAATTGTTAAAAATGATGATAAAAAATTATGGTGAAGTTTGAGCTCCTAATATTAATAAAAAGAGATGCCTCTTCATGATTTTTATATCATTTAAATGACTTAGGAAAAAAAATTTTAAGTTTGGAACTGTATACCTCGGCCCTGGCTTATATATGTACAGATATATTTAGAATATAGTTTTGTAGGAAATTGAACGCTCTACAAAATGAGTCTCTTATCATTTTTTGATAAATCCATCTGTTCAAAAGTTATTGGAGCTCTAGGTCAAATTATCGTAAATTTCTAGACCTTTTTACATGTCCGGCGAAACTATTAGACTTATCACAAAACTTCAGAGGATCTTTTTTGTAGACAATTTCATCCCCTATAAATGATTTCCAGTCAAGTTTTTTCAAATTCCACATTGTTTCCTAGTTATTTCCATTTCAATATCGAGTTCTTGAGATCGACCCAAACACCATTTTTTTCAAGAGCTTTACATTAAAATAAAAATAACTAGAAAACAATATAGATTTTCAAAATACTTTTCTGGCGACAATTTGTAAGAAATAAAATTGTCTACAAAAAAGGTCCCATAACATTTTACGATAAGTCTGACAGTTTCGCCGAAAAAGTTGAATAGTGGTAAAATTTGCTATGAATCAAACTTTGGCCTTGAATAACTTTTAAAAATTCAAATTTATCGAAAAATAATAATATACCTTTTTTGTAAAGCGTTCAATTTCCTTAAAAAAATGTTCTTCAATTTTACGGATGCTTTGATTTTCTAATGCGTGATAAAATTCCACTCAAAAAAAAAAATCCCATGTTAATCAAATAGGTAATAGACAATCGCGATTAGGCAACCATTCATATTAATAATTAAGAGCTGTCATTTTAACAGGATCATTTTTCCGTAATTTTAATCAATATTTTCAGAGTATTTTAAAAAAAAAACTAGTCGATGTTTTTGATAGAGTCTAGTGTATAATTTCCCACTCCGTAATTGATTTTTTTTCTCTTTAGGTTGTTACATTTATAACGTTAGTGATAGATTTTTTAAGTATATAACTTTTTCTGCTGACATATATCCTGCCATTTCTAACTTATTTATCGTTTGAGGAATGTAATTTCCAACAATTGTCAAAAAAATCGAAGAAAAAAAAAAATTGAAACTTTTTTTTTGTGTTCTAAATTTTTTTTTTGACATTTTTTGGAAATTTTTTATTTTTTTTGTCATTTCTTTGCATTTTCCGAGTCACCAATGCAAAAATTTGAGAAAAGTCCAGAAAAAATAATTTTTTCACTTTGATTATGATTACAAAATTAAAGGAACAAAACTTGCTCCTTTAATTGTTTAGCAAAACTTTGATCGATGATTCTCAAAAAACGGTTCGATAGATCAATTTCAAAATTTACAGGGGTCTTGGGGGTACATTAAGCTAAAAAAGTCCCTGGCAACATTATTTTTTTTTCGATATTTTTCGAGTAGCGGTTATTTTACTAAAAAACCAAAAAAAGTCATTTTTTTGTACTTACTTCTAATGGATGTTAAAAATAAAAAAAATTTTGTTTTTCAAAAAATGATGACAGGGTCTTGTAGGGAATTTATTCAAGTTTTCAACGCCGCCCTTTAACTTTCTGTGCAAACATTGGTACCTGAAATATCGATGATCAAAGCCAAAAGGATCATTTTCTGTTTGAAGGCTGATATCTCTGCGACAAAACGTCCTACGAGGTTAAACAAAAAACCAAATTGAAGCTGAATAAATTTGCTAAACAAGCTATGAATTTGTTTAGTGAAAAGAATTTTTCTGCGGTCCGTGGGCTCTTCGGAAAAAAACAAAAATAATTTAGAAATTTTTGTCTCGCGGTATTTCTCATCTTGGCGCAATAACCGGAGCTTTTAAAAAATTTTGAAAAAAATGCACCAAAACTAGAGATTTTAAGCTACAAAATGATTTTTCTAAAATCTCGATACGATTATTTTTCACCAAGTTACAGCCTTCCAAAAATCACTAAAAAATTTATAAAATTTTTCTGCTCCTTTAATTTTTTGCATTAGTGTATATAACAAATATATTGTTTATCGAAATTTTATATATTTTTAACTTTCCGCTAAGAAAATTGAAAATTTTCAAAAATTCGGGAAGTTATTGGTTTCGGTCCGATTTACGAAAATCGAATTTTCATCAGATGTCGACGTTTTGAAATCCTAGGAAGCTATTCTGACTGTTTTTAGAATGATGTTCGAGTGTCTGTACGTATGTATGTGTGCGCGCGCGCGTGTGTGTGTGTGTGTGTGTATGTGTGTGTGGATTCCGTCACTCGTTATTCGAAGACATTAAATCCGCGACAAAATATCCGCAACAAAATATCCGAAGACATTTTATCCGATAGACAAAATATCCCCGGACTAAATACTCAATAGATAAAACATCCCCGACAAAATATCTTATAATATAAATTAGGGTGGCTCATTTGAAACCACTATTTTTTTTTTTTTGCTCCATTGACGGAATATTGTTCTAGACATAAAAAAAAAATTTTCCACAAAATTTGAGCCCTTAATTTTAATTTTAAGAACTCGCTAATTGAATTTGAAATTTTCCCATTCATTTAGCATGCAAAGTGGAGGTTTTTTTTTTTAATTATCTATAGCTCTGCTGCATTCCACGTTTTTTTACTGTCCATAGGCAGAAGTTGTAGGGGAATCTTTATACTTCAAAAGTTCCTACAGTAAAATTTATGTGACAGGAACGGGGTCAGAGTTAAACAATGTAAAAGTCGATTTTTATCGATTTTTGCGTATTTTTTGAGTTTTTCGTAGGAAATATTGTAGTTACCGAAAAAAGGTAAATAACAAAATTGTAGGAAATCAAATTTGCTACAAAAAAGGTCCTGTAAGCCAAGGCTGTAAAATCTGTTGTTTCTGAAATAAATTGAATTATACATATGAAAATTCAATATATCTTTGCAGTATATGGTTTGTTAAATTAATAATTTAATTTTCATTTATTAAATGATTTTTTTGGACATCATATTATTTTTTCATGAAAATATAACTTCAAAAAAATTTATCTATATGGGGCATTCCACGCCAAATCGGACGGTTTCAAAAATTGATTTTTCCGAATTTCTTCAATTTTTGATATTTTTTAGTACCCCTCAAAAAAGGCTTCCCGGTAAATTTTGAGATCTTTTTGATTAATGGTTCAAAAAATATCGAATTAAAAAAAAAACCGCTCTTTTTATGGTTTTTTGATTATAACTTTCGTAATAATGGTCGAAATTCAATGTTTTTTTATTCAAAATTTTCGATTTTTCAAAATTAAAAAAAATTTTTTTTTTTTGCTATAAATTATCATCAGTACTGATTTTTGACATTGTACACTTGTTTTTCTTGCATATTATAAATTCATTCCGATATTTTTTCGTTCTGAGTAGGAATTTAAAAGCAGTAAGTAAAAGTTAATGCTATTTATAAGCTGTTATAATAAATACTTTTATTTTTTAAAAAGCAACTATTTCGAAGCAAAAGAAACATTAGATTTGCTATACAATACAGCTAAGATCATTACAGGAGCTCCAAAATTTCATATAATTATTCGAAAAAGCGACGAAACTGTATCACAAACGTTTTTAATTATTTCCGTGTTCTTTCGAAAATTTTACATTAACGATTGTTTTATGAACTAAAGAAATCCTTAGTGAATATACCTTCGTCGCTTTTTTGAATAATTATGTGAAATTTTGGAACACGGTTGAAAACTTAAAATTCGAAAATCTCGATCAAAAACATTTCGTATATTTGTTATGCATTTTTGTCTGTAAAGGCCAACTCAAAACGAAAATTTTGAATAAAAAAACATTGAATTTCGACCATTATTACGAAAGTTATGATCAAAAAACCATAAAAAGAGCGGTTTTTTTGAAAATTCGATATTTTTTGAACCATTAATCAAAAAGATCTCAAAATTTACCGGGAAGCCTCTTTTGAGGGGTACTAAAAAATACCAAAAATCGAAGAAAATCGGAAAAATCAATTTTTGAAACCATCCGATTTGGCGTGGAATGCCCCATATAGATAAATTTTTTTTAAGTTATATTTTCATGAAAAAGTAATATGATGTTAAAAAAAAACATTTAATAAATGAAAATTAAATTATTAATTTAACAAACCATATACTGCAAAGATATCTTGAATTTTCATATGTATAATTCAATTTATTTCAGAAACAACAGATTTTACAGCCTTGGCTTACAGGACCTTTTTTGTAGCAAATTTGATTTCCTACAATTTTGATATTTACTTTTTTTCGGTAACTACAATATTTTCTACGAAAAACTCAAAAAATACGCAAAAATCGATAAAAATCGACTTTTACATTTTTTAACTCTGACCCCGTTCCTGTCGCATAAATTTTACTGTAGGAACTTTTGAAGTATAAAGGTTTGCCTACAACTTCTGCCTATGGACAGTAAAAAAACGTGGAATGCAGCAGAGCTATAGATAATTAAAAAAAAAAACCTCCACTTTACATGCTAAATGAATGGGAAAATTTCAAATTCAATTAGCGAGTTCTTAAAATTAAAATTAAGGGCTCAAATTTTGTGGAAATTTTTTTTTTTATGTCTAGAACAATATTCCGTCAATGGACCAAAAAAAAAAAAAAATAGTCGTTTCAAATGAGCCACCCTAATATAAATAGTACGGTACTCTTTTATCAGAAATGTTTAATATATTTTCACATAAAATTTGAGTGTGAAATATTAAAAATAGATTAACACATATGCTTGAAATCGTATGGTGCCCTTTTTTCACAGATTTTGGGTGGGTATTATTTTGGAAATAGGTCAATACATATGCTTGGAATGGTACAGTACCCGTTTATCGAAAACCATGAATTATTTTCCACTGAAAATATATTTTTCTGAATAAGATTTATCGACAGGATATTTTGTCACGGATTTTTTGTCTCTTGAATATTTAGTCCAAGGACATTTTGTCTATCGGATAAAATATCTTCGGATTTCATGTCGCGGATTTGACGTCGCGGATCTATTGTCCACGGATTACGATTCGTGTCACCGCGTGTGTGTGTGTGTGTGTGTGTGTGTGTGTGTGTGTGTGTGTGTGTGACCAGTCTATAACTTTTTAATTAATCGAAAGAGCTTGTTGGCCATCAAATTTTCTAAAAATTTCAGATCATTAGATCAAGTAGACTCGAAAATATTGGCGAATTACGAATAATAACAAATTTTTTTTTTAGTTTTTTATTGATTTCTCAGAAACGACTTGAACGATCGACTTCAAAATCTAATCAGCTTTAGAACTTTATAAGCCTCGTCGAATGCGACCGCAACCATCTCAATCGGTTTATTTGTTCGAGAGATATCGTTGGAGTAAGAAATGGTAAAAAACGTTTTTTTTCGATTATCTTTGAAGTGACTCATCCGATCAATTTCAAAATCTAATCAGCTTTAGAATTTAATAAAACGAGTCGATTGTCACCTTAACTATCACAATCCGATAATTCGTCCAAGAGTTTTCGTGGGAGAAAGAAATGGTAAGAAACGGTTTTTTGCGAATATATCTTTAAAACAACTGAACTAAATAACTCCAAAATCTGATCAGCTTTAGAATTTATTAAGACGCGTCAATTGCCACCTTAACCATCAAAATCGAGTCATTTGTCTAAGAGATATCGTGGAAGAAAGAAACGATGAAAAACAGTTTTTTGCCAATATCTTTGAAAAAACCGAACTAAACAATCCCAAAATCTGATCAGCTGGGAGAAAGAAATGCTAAAAAGCGGTTTTTTTCAAAAACAATGGCATACAAAAGTATTTTGGAGCTCGAAGAGCTTGATAATGTATTCACAACAATGTTTTTGAGCTCCTCGAGCTTGAAAACAGCGGGAAGTTTTAGGGCTGGCTCGCAGGGTCAACCGATTAACAGATTTTTTATACATAATTTATATATATTTATATATTTTTTATGTATTTCTTTTTATATGAAAAATATATTTTTTCATATTTTAACTTATATTTTTTTTATAAATTTTTTTCATGGGAGATATCTTTGTATATTATCTATGTGACGTACCGATCTGTGACTTATATATATAGTATACATATAAGTCACACAAGGGACTATATAATAGTTAATTCGATATCCTGTCAAAAGTCCTGTCTAGAAACAAAAATCCTTGAAGGACGAAAAAATATGCAGTTTTGAGGATACATATAGCAAACAAAAACGGGGGGTCACACAAAGGTCTATTCAACGTACATATATATATATATATATATATATATATATATATATATATATATATATATATATATATATTAGACTGGGCCAAAAAAATCGACTATATTTTTTTTTTTCGATACTGTGAAAACATTATTCCTGATGACCAAAAAAAATTATCGTGCAAGTTTGAGCCCTTAATATTGATATTAAGAGGTGTATCGTTACGACTATCAGTTTTTTGACAGAAGTTTTATTTTTTACCCAGAACTCGTAAATCATCTATCTGATAAATTTGAGCAATGTATATTCTTAAAGGAAATTGAATTCCCTACAAAAAATCTCTCTTAGTAAATTGACGTAAAACGAGTGGTTTCCTTGTACCCGTGCCTTAAACATTGATTTGTTTTTTAAATTCTTTGTTTCTATTTTGGATTTTTGTAACTACTAGAAATATTAATATTTTTTGTAGTCAAGATACATATTCTTAAAGGAAATTTAATGCTCTACAAAAAAGGTCTCTTACCATTTTTTGCTAAATTCACTCTTCCGAACGTTATTTAAGGTTGAAGTTGAGTCAAAACGACATCAATGACCTGAATAACTTTCGAAGGAGTGAATTTAGCAAAAAATGTTAAGAGACCTTTTTTGTAGAGCATTAAATTCCCTTTAAGAATTTGTATCTTGACTACAAAAAATATTAATATTTCTAGTAGTTACAAAAATTCAAAATAGAAACAAAGAATTTAAAAAACAAATCAATGTTTAAGGCACGGGTACAAGGAAACCACTCGTTTTACTTCAATTTACTAAGAGAAATTTTTTTGTAGGGAATTCAATTTCCTTTAAGAATATACATTGCTCAAATTTATCTGATAGATGATTTACGAGTTCTGGGTAAAAAATAAAACTTCTGTCAAAAAACTGATCGTCGTAACGATACACTTCTTAATATCAATATTAAGGGCTCAAACTTGCACGATAATTTTTTTTGGTCATCAGGAATAATATTTTCACAGTATCGAAAAAAAAAAATATAGTCGATTTTTTTGGCCCAGTCTAATATATATATATATATATATATATATATTAGAGCAGTCCAAAAGAAAAAATTTTTTTCCCATCATCTCATAAGTTTCTCTAAGGTATAAAAAAAATTCTCGCCAAAAGTCACCTTCATATTTCAATTTTTTTTTTTTCATATAAATAGCAGTTTTCTTTCGTTTTCTTCAGTTAAAACCACGACAAAATTTTTTTTTCTATTTTAGTGCTTAATTCTTATAGGGAATTTAATTCTCTACAAAAAAGCTCTGAAATAGTTTCATGGTAATTCTAAGTGGTAAAAAGTTATCGGGCTTTAAATACTTACAACGGAATGAATTCTAAGGAGGATAGCTATAACACAAAGGTTGGCAGTAATTGACATTACTTATAGATAATTTATTGAATTCCTATGATTCTGGAACGATTTTCAGCTTTCTGGAGTAATTTTTCAGTGACAGCAAGACTTATTTATAAATTTATTAAACTATTTATAATATAATAAACAAATTTTTTTTTTAATTATAAACGGTCAATTATGAATAATTTTCAAGAGCAAGCTAATATTAACGTATGTTTATCTAATTTCATTTTTTGCAAAAATGTTTTAAAATAAAAAAATGCTTGAGCGCCTGGTAGAATTGAAATGCCACATTGGCCTTTGGCAAGAATTTTTTTTTTATATCTTCGAAAAAATTTTGAGATAATATTATCTCATATGAGACGAAGAAAAAAAATGATTTTTTTGGACTAGTGTAACATATACATGTTAGAGTGTTTCGGATTTAGGCGATATTTGTTTTTTTTTTCTATCCTACCTGAAAAATTAATAATTGATGGAAAAAAAAAAAAATATTCCCGCTTCAAAAACATTCGAAGTCAATTAGGGGCTTAGCGCATCGAAAAATTCGATTTCCCATGTTAACGAGAAATCGAATTTTTCGATGCGCTAAGCCCCTAATTAACTTAGAATTTTTTTAAAGCGGGAATATTTATTTCCATAAACTATTAGTTTGTCAGGTAGGACAAAAAGAAAAAAAATATCGCCTAAATATGAAACACCCTAATACATATATATGTATATAGAAGTGCAAAAATAAAATATTTCGTTTTTTTCACGACAGTCTATGAGAAATTTTACGTATTTTGAAATTCAAATTTTAAAATCAATTTTATCCACGTTAATATATTCATTTTGTTTAAATATCTCAAATTTTAATTAAAACTTCTTTTATTCTTGTAAATTATTTCTTACACAGTATGGTAAAATTACTCCAATAAAACTTACGAAGTATAGAGTTTCATATAATTTCCAATATGAGATCAAAATTAATTTAAAATTTTATATTTTTACAATAACTATAGTGATAATTATTTATAATACATCCGTATTAATTAATATTGTTTGTTATGATGCTTTTTTTTCATAAATAATAAATAATATTCTTAGGACACATGTTAAACTGAAATACAAATTTTTGTTTTAAATAATTCTTATATTTTTCATTTTCCAAAAAAACGAACCATTTCGATTTGTAGTTGAATTAAGATAAATTTATAATAAATTCAGAATTTAGAATGATATGTAATAAAATAATTAAAAAAATTTTAATTAAACAAATTTAAAATATACAATAGATTTTAATTGTTTTTTAGATAAATATAAAATATTTAAAATTACATTATAAAAACGAAATAATTACTCATTTCTTATCAAATTATTAAAACATTATTAAAATAATCCAAAACCTCATTTATAAATTATTTCATCTTTAAAATTAGGGCAAGTTTTTCAATCCGGATTTTTATTCATCCGGGGTTAAATCATTATTGCTGGTATACCTATATATTAATAATATATACCAGCAATAATAATTAATACACGGTTAAAAGAAACTTAGATTGAAAAATTGGTCCTTGATAACTTTATGCAAAATTTATTACAGTAGTCAGGTCTCATGACGGAGATATTGTTACTCCAAAACGTAACCTATGCATGAAATGAAATAAATAAAGATTATCAAAAAATTGATCGGAATGACTTATTGTAAATAATAAATAACAACATGAACAAAAACAATAATATTATACTCACATATTTTCTTGTGTATTAGCAATCCATATACTTTTTCGCTCATGTTCCCATGTGCGTCCTGGGAAACAGTAATATTTTACTGCCATATTCTGGCAGTTACTTATACACCCAATTACACAGCACTTACGTTTCATATGTATTTTATTCATTTATTTAAAATGAACGTTAAAGTTTATAATTTATATAACCTGCGATAAGAAATACGCCAGCAAAAACAATAGCAACGATGCTATTGTAGAAACAGTGACATGTAATGTACGCCGTTTAATGTAAATCCCATAAACTGTAGTATCAGTTGGATTTGTGGCAATATCATTCGGGTGCCTTCGTCCCTTTTAAGTAAAATGGTCGAGTTCAATGTGACTTGATACTAGCTGAGTCACAGTATTACGCTAGTCAAACTATATGCAGTGTGAAGTTAAAACTTTTGCCGGTAGGTTGCGCTTCTTCTTTTTGAAAGTGTTGCCCTCTATTTAATAAATTGTGATATGGTGTAAACATAAATTCTTACAGACATTGAGAGTTTTCTAGCCTTTCTTTCTTCTTATTCGTGACATCTTAAAAAAATTAAGTTCTAGACAAAACGATTATATTATTTAAATTCATTTCATTTTGTTTCATTTCTATTAAAGGTAAATATGAATTTCTATTAATTATAAGTCGAAATAAGTACCAAATTATAGTTAAAATTGAAATAAGAGATTTAATTCAATTGTTGCGTTTCACAACTCAGAAAGTGATAGTTTAATCGGCCATGAATTCCATTATTAAATTTGTAAAAATATTTGAACACAAAGTTGGAAAATTTTATCTAAGTTTTTTATAAAAACGAGCCACTTCTATTGAGTTGTATTTTCTTACAACTTTCTTTAATCGCAGGGTAGTTGTTGAATTATTAAGATATATGTATTCGTCTGGTTATACAAATCACGTTGATTCGTGTTATGAAGACGCCATTGAATGCTTTCGTTCAGCATTACGTAATATTCGTTAAAAAAATGTTAATCTTTTTTAACAAATAGTAATGATGAGTGTGAATGTAACTGACAAGTGAGAATTTTTTAAATTTGAGATCAAATATATAAAATGTAAATAGAATAAAAATAAAAAAATGCGCATTCAGATCAATGAAAAATCCGTTTGCGCATTTCTTTACATTTCATTATTTTAATTACTTCGTTCATTTATTTAAAATTCATACACTGTCTCATATCTTCGACATTCATACTCATATAGTAATGTGATAATAAAAATAATATAATTAATTTTATTTTTTCCTTTTTTAAATAAACGAAAAATTAACGCAAAATTTTCTTCAAGCTTTGCACGTCCAAGATCTATAAACTTCGATAAATGCATTTTTAAAATGAGTGTTAATGTGATAATACTTAAGTTAGCTGACATCTAATAATTTTTTGATTATTTTTAAAACGATAAATGATAAAAAAAAATATTTTTAGAAATTACACCTAGAGTTTTCTTGACTTTCTACAAGTGCATATTTAGTTTTTTATTTTTGTTATTGTTTGTTAAAAAAAAAAATATGAAAATTAGTAATTGTCTGTTAACTTTAGGATCATTGAATGAGGCAGACATGCGAAAATTTATAAATTTTAAGTAAATAAATAAATTAAATAGAATAATGAAATTTAAAAAAATGCGTGTCCTGATTTTTCAATTATCTAAATATTTAGGATTTTTCAATTTTTATTGTACTTATATTTTATTTATTTATTACAACATTTTTAAATTTCCAATTGTCAGATACATTTACTCATATTTTTCAATTAATTTGTTTATAATATATGACTTTTGTTTATAATAGCCCAAAAATCTATGAGTGTGAATGATTCTGAAGTTAGCAGACAATTTAAAATTTTCGTGTTTTTTTTTTTTCAACGAATCGATTACAAAAAAAAAAAATTAAAAAATTAAAAAACATAAAAACTAAAAAACGCATATGCAGAAAATTAAAAAATCTACAGGTGCAATTTTTTTTATTATTTATCGGTTTGAAGAAAATCCAAAACGTATTAGACATCGGCTAACTTCAGAATCATGAGTGTGAATGTAGCAGACATATGACAACTCGAAACTTTAACAATCGATATCTCTGCGAGAAACGCGAGTATACTTACCAGAAGTTAAAAAAGTGATAATGGCGCGTATTTAAAATATCTTTTCAGTTATTTTTGACTTTTTGTATCTACCGTTTTTCTAAAGCTATAATTTTAAAACTAAAACTTTCATGAGTTCTCTATAAATATATACACTGAAAAAAAGAAATATTTGTCCCAAATAAATCAATTTATTTGTGGCTTTTTTTTAATTATTTCTTGATGACCAATAAATATATTTGATACAACAAAATATGACAATTAATTCAAATAATTTTATAATTTGACGGAAATATATAATTTATTTGTGGTAAGCAATTGATATATTACCACAAGTAAAGATATTAAATTTGTGACAAATAACCGAAAATCTGGCGATACTATGCATATATTTGAAGCCCTTATTTATTTGTAGCAATTGGATCATTTCTTTACCACAAATAAATCACTTATTTCACGCAATTGAACTACTCAAATATATTAAATCTTTCTCACAATTAAATATTTATTTGGCCATATCCAAATATACGATATCTTTGGCTCGAATAAATCTTAGTTGGCTCAAATAAATCTTTTTTTCGGTGTATTGATAAAAATTAATAACATTTACTTATTTATATTATTTTTAGATGCTCTGCTCGTGCATTTTTGTTTTTATTCAATAAAATTATCAGAACACATATTTATCATAATAATAAATAAAATCAATTTAATGAAATAAAAAAAAAAAAAATTACGTTTGTATATCAGTGTAAATAGTAAAAAAATGAAAGTCACATGTTTGTATTTCTGAAGACTACATGTGTATTAAAATTTTATAAACATTTTTGTATTTGAATAATATACGTAAATTTTTTTATTTGAATAGTATATCATAAAAAAAAAATATTTTTTACTATTTGAAGTATGTCGAACTATTTATTAACTATATTTAAGAGCTCGAAAGAGCTCGAAAATGTATTCACAACAAAGTTTTCGAGCTCAAGGAGCTTGAAAATAGCGGGAAGTTTCAGGGCTGGCCCGCAGGGTCAACCGATAGACCGATTTTTTAAAAATTATTTTTAACGTCAAATGATTTATTTTGTTTCTATTCTTCAGTTCAAAATATTTATTTTCATTGAATATTTAATCATTTAAAAATTTAAAATACATTTTACATTATGAGTGTGATATAGCAGACATCAGACAAATTTAAAATTATTAATAAATCGAGTATCTAATTAATAAAATAAAATTTTTAAAAATGCGCATTCAAAAAATTTTGAAATTAATAGTCCTTTCTTTACAAATATTATTTTTTTAATTATTTATCTTATTTATTTATAATTTTAAAGTTGTCTGATGTCTGCTTCATTCACACTCGCTTTACATTAGTATTATTTAATAATTGTTAATATTTTCACCATGAATAAATGCAAGAAATAACTCATTTTATTTACTGTTCCGGTATTAGGACAACCGAATTCCCGTATTGGGACGAAGCTATTTCAGCGTTCCGGTATTGGGTCTTTTGGGTGTCATAGAAAAAATACTTTTTTTTTATATTAAATTTAAGAAAACTGAACTAATTTGATTATTTTTGAATAGGTAAATGTCTATTCTATGTGTTTATTTTAAAACGATAAAAGTCAGTCGTATACCCTTCGTCGTTCCGGTATTGGTACATTTACCTTAGTTGGTAATGCATAAAATTTCTTGATACAAATTAAAATTTTGTTGCGGGAAGAAATCCTTTTTTTCTGCGTATTTTATAAATTTAATAGTGATATTTGGACAGATACGTAGTGAATGCAGGTTGCTCGTATATATTACTTATATAAAAAAAATTTTTTAAATTTTAATGCACATGTAGTATTTAGGAATAGAAATATGTGCCTTTGATTTTTGTATTTGTATAAAATTATTTTTATAGGCATGTGTCAGTATAAAAATTGGTCAGATGGAAAAATAATTAATATTTATGAATATAATCTGAAAAATGAAAAAATTTAAAAGTGCACATGTATATTTTGTACATATAAAGACGTGCATTTTTTTTTTTTTTTTTTTTTTATTTCATTTACTTCATTTTCTTTATTATTATGATTAAATATGTTCTGATAATTTTTTTGCCAATAATATATGAAATCCTAGACTTTATAAATCTAAAAAATATATCGCTCATAGAAATATTGAGTATCAAAATAATAATATTATAAGTTACTGCTATTTATTCGTTATATTTAAATGAGATTAATTCACCTGCTTTAATAGTCTGCACTGTTAACAAAATATCCATGTAATTTAAGGTGTGAGATTCGATATTATCGTTGCGGTTTTTAGGGCAACTAGTTATTTTTTTCTATTAATAGTTTTCATTCTATTATCTCAATAGCAAAAAAAAATAATTTTGTTGCACCGTGATTTTTATATTTAATAAGTTTTTTTTATTGCTTAATATTATTTACGAGACACATAAGCAGCTTAATGACAAAACAATGCTTTATTGAAAAAATTTGATGATTTTGAAGCAAATAATTAAAGATTGAATTATTTGCAATAAATGAAAGAAAACTTCAAATTTTCACTTTAAAATTTTAGTAATTATTCATATGAAACAGAAATGGAATATAAAACTTTCTGATTACCTATATTTGTTATTAAGCATATAAATTTTCTATTTTATTGTTTTTGGTTTTATTGTAAAATTTATTATCCACCATTATTTTAGCCCCTTAACCGTCAAAAAATATGTTGCTAACTAGGCGTAACAAATTTTTCAAAGAAATTTTTTTTTTATTGTATCTAAAACTACGTACAAAATAAATATAAAAAGCCTGTAAAACGTTTCTGTTGTATCAAACTCGCTTATACAGTAAGGTAAGAAACCCAGTACCTAATCAGGGAACTATTACCCGTATCACCCATGTATTTGTCTATCTATATTCACTGAATTTTATTAAATATAGATGAACAAATACATGAAATGATCCAGTACTAGTTCTCTGATCGGGTATTAGGTCTTTTACTTTATTGAAAAATAAAATTTATCATCTTCCACATTATGAAGGCATTCGATTTAATCAAAGCATTACTTACTTAACATAAATACTTATAATATGAAAGAAAAATTATTAACTTGGATATTACATTTATGACTGACGAACTGAAATTATCATTACCCATTTTTAAACTTTTTTGTTACAACTTTTAATATATTCACAGATCAAAATGTTTCATTGTCGATATTGTCATTTTACAACGTCATTACTAAAACTTCATTTGGATCATCGTAAATTGCATTCATCTTTAAACACCAAATTCATTTGTGGTTTTAATAAATGCAACAAAATTTTTAAACAAGAAACATCCCTGAGAGCTCACTTATTTCGAACTCATAATCAGAGACTTAAAAAACCAAATTCTCAATTGAATAGATTCAGTCAAACTTCAGTCAGAACATTATTTTGTAGTATTTCAAGCTGTAGGAAAGAATTCGAAGACTTTCCTCGATTAATTAAACATTTAAAAGATCATATACGAGACGGATTAAGAATTCAGTGTCCTCATGTTAACTGCAAAAAATATTATACATTGGTTAATTCATTTGCATCGCATTTAAGTAAATGTCATAAATTGACTCCATTAAATGATCGAGTTACTATTCCAAATCCACCAATTTCACTTCTTCCCGAAAAGTTAATTGAATTACATGATGAATTTGACTATGATAATTCAAATAATTTTGACACAAATGTTAATGAATCTATATTATTAGATACAAATGAACTAGAAAACCAAAATCAATGTGATAATTTGTTTCTCCTAAATCTTGCTCAATTTTTTTTAAAGCTAGAAGCTAAATTTTTTATTCCCATATCAACCGTACAATGTATCGTAGAAGAAATTTGTAATTTGCAGGAACGAAACGAAACTATAATTAAATCAAATATATTAACACATTTAAAACAAACTCAATTATCCGCTGAAAGTGTAGATGATATTATAAATGAATGTTTTTCGAATGATACTTTCTTGAATGTCAAAAATAAATTAGAAACAAACTATAAACGTCGGAATTTTTATAAACAAAACTTTCCGTACGTTGATCCAATAGAAATCAAACTAGAAAATGATAAAAATAGTCATAAATTTTTCCATTATGTTCCAATTTTGGAAACTTTAGAGAAACAACTTAATCATCATAAATCGTTATCAATTGTACCACAATGTAATAAAAGTATCGCTGATAAGATTTTACGAAATTATACCGACGGTTCAGTGTTTAAAGAAAATGCTTTTTTTTCAAAAAATCCAGAAAATTTACAAATAATCCTATTTCAAGATGCGTTTGAAGTCGCAAATCCTCTTGGAAGTGCAAAGTCCAAGTATAAAATTATAGGAATTTACATGAATATTGGTAACTTTCCTGATCATGTTCAATCACGCACAAATTCAATGCAACTAGTTGCTTTATGTCGTGAGAAATTTTTTAATCATGAAAAAGTATATGGCAGAATTGTAGATGATTTAAAAAAATTAGAAGACGAGGGAATAAAATTATTAAATGGGAAAATTCTTAAAGGTTCCGTAGTTTTTATCTCTGGTGATAATTTGGGCAGTCATTCTCTGGGTGGTTTTCTTGAAAACTTCAGTAAAGCTAAATATTTTTGTAGATTCTGCCTTATGTCTAGAGTACAATTTCATCGTAAACAGGGTGCCTTAAAGTCTTACAGAGAACGATCTATTGTATCTTATGAAAAATCTGTTAAAAATGTTGAAAAATATAATAAACAAAAATCTTTACAAAAATTAAAGAACAAAAATAGTCGACGTCAAATCACCAAAACTGCTTATTCTTGCGAAGGTATTAAATTTAACTCCGCCTTTAACCGCCTGAAATATTATCATGTATGTTCACCAGGTTTACCACCTTGTTTAGGACATGATTTATTTGAAGGAGTAGTTGCGTACGATTTAAAATTATTTATTGATTACTTCATTAAAAAAAAGTGCTTCACATTGAAGGAACTTAATGACAGAATAGATTCGTTTAAATATTCGCAAGATGATCTTAAAGATAAGCCATGCACTATCTCAAAAACCGGACATAGAATTCTTGGTGGAGCGTGTCAAGTCTGGACATTTCAAAAATTATTCCCCTTAATGGTTATCGATAAAATTGATAATGTACTTGATGACGTTTGGAATTGTGTACTATTACTTAATGAAATTGTAGAAATTGTGTGTGCACCAGCTATTCATATTTCTTGCATTAGTTACCTAAAACTAATAATTGAAGAATATATTTTATTAAGATCAACTGCTTTCGATGAACCACTTCGTCCCAAGCATCACTATTTAACACATTATCCTAGTTTAATTTTGGCGTTCGGACCATTGATTAAAGTGTGGACTCTCAGATTTGAAAGTAAACATAGTTTTTTCAAGCAATGCATCCGGTTACTGCATAATTTTTTAAATATCACTAAATCCCTAAGTATAAAGCATGAATTGTTCCAAAGCTACATTCGAATGGGTGGTGATGCACAATGTGATACGGAAGTATTTAATTCTGTTGATTTTAATTTGTTTTTATATAACCAATCTATACAACAAATTGTAAAGAGTATAAGTTCTTATGAAACTTTGTTTGAGTGTAACGAAATAAAATTAAACGGTTTGTCGTATCGGAAACAAGATGCGATACTGGTTTTCCAGAAAGACTATCAATATGGAATTGAAATAGGAAAAATAATTATTATTTTACACAACGAAGATGAAATATTTTTTATTGTGGAGGTATTGGAAACAGAATTCGATCCTCACACTCGGAGATATGAGTTAGGCGAAACGTTACGCTACGAATGTGTACCTATAAAAGATTTATACAATACACAAAAACTCCATGTTTACAAAAATAAATCATCTACGATAGTCAAACCGAAATTTGGTTTTGTAACTTCATTTTTATAAATTTAAAAATTATTGTTTTTGTAGTAAATAATAAAAATCATTAGTGTACTTAGGATATGTATATTAGACTGATTCGAAAATTCGACCATTTTTTTATTTTTTAAAGACACTTTATAAATTTTTAGTAGGGTAAATAAAAGCGCCTGTTAAAATTAGAGTTGTTAATATCAATATTAAGTACTTCCTGATTGCAATTTTCCATTTCCCATTTAAATAACATGGGAAAAAAAATTTTTTAATTTAAAAATTTTACAATTCAACGAAATAGTAAACCAAAAAGGCCAACACAATTGTTTATAGAGATTTTAATTCTCTACTAAAAAAGCCTAGTAAATTTTTTATAAATTCGATATTTCAAAAGTTATTTGAGGTCAAAATTGAATTTATAGCATTTTTTCGTTTTTCCGAATATTTTGGTGGTTATCAGGCTTATTACAAAATGTTAGAGGACGTTCTTTATAAACCGATTCATTTCCAACAAATTATGTCTGATGAATTTTTCAAAATTCTTGAATGTTCTTTAGTTATTTGCATTAAAATTATAATCAGCCATAATCCGACTTTTGGAACTGAGTAATTTTAAATGCGAATAACTAAAGAGCATTAAAGAATTTTTATAAACTTGTAGACATAATTTATTCGGAATGGAACGGTTTCCAAAAAAGGTCTTATAACTTTTTTTAGTAAGTCTGATAGTTTCACTAAAAAAGTCGAAAAATTGAAAAAATCCTATAGATTCAACTGTGACCTCGAATAATTTTTGAAATATTGAATTAATAAAAAATTTATAAGAGAACTTTTTTTGTAAAGCATTTGTTTCTCTATAAAACAGCTGTAAAATTAAAAAATTAAAAAATTTTTTTCCCGTGTTATTTTAATGGAAAATAGAAAATTGCAATCAGGAAGTACTTTAATATTGATTTTAACTCTAATTTTAACGCATGTTTTTTTTACCCTACTGAAACTTTTGAAAGTGTGTCTTTGACATATAATAAATAGCCGAATTTTTTAATCAGCGTAATATTTATATACATATATATGTCTATAAATTACTCGGAATTAATAAAAATACAATAAACTGAAATGCTTCAACTTGTATTCTATTAAACATGCTTATAAATAAAGACAATTACATATGAAATTTAAATTGCACCCATAAATTATTGACTTCAATCAAAAAAATATTTTTTCACCATACCAGCACTGAAAAATTCAATTTCTGCCCTGTTGAGAGGGAAGAAAGACGTTTTTTTCTTTTATGAGAACATTAATGATAAAAATTAGCGCATACACCATTATCGTCCCAAGTGGAGACAAAAATTTAAACTTTCAGGTGTAAATCTGGTGAAAAATAGTATACACGTCACGTCGGAAGGTATGATGTTCCAATCTGCGTGTCTTTACCACCCTCGTCTTCGAAACGGGTAGGCAATTACACACGCGAAATTGGAATACCCTACTTTCTCCCTTGGTGTGTAATACACTATAGAATCGTTTCCGACTTTTATCTCAATATTGTTTATTCTATCATTTAAATGGACAGCTTGCTGAAATGCCGCTTTTCAAAGTTCGGACTTATAACCATCCCAAAAAAGTTTGCATCGAAGCTGAGAGCATAGCTGGCCTAATATCCAAAGCTATTATCAAACTGAAAATCACAACAAATGAGGAGTTTCAGGTACATATCTCAATATTTTTTTGCTATTAAACCAAATTTATTCAACAAGTTTTTCATTTTTCAACATGTTGATAAATACAAAAGATTGAAATAATTATATAATATTTTTTATTCAGTTGATTTATATTACATTACATTCTAAACTTAATGGAAATTTTCGTTTCATTCTAATCATAATTTTGAATCAGAATGATATTTTATTAGATCTAAAAACAAACTTTTTTTCATTTCAGATATACTTGGAGGATGGAACTGAAGTTGATGAAGATGATATTTTACTACAATTAGCTACTAACTCTAACTTGATCAATATACTGGTTATTTTGCCAGTAGGGTTAGAGTGGAATGATTCTTTTTCTAATCCGTTAGCAAATTCTTCAGCTACTTCATCAAACAGCTCATCATCATCTAGTAATATTGAAAAAATAATATTTTGATCATTTTTGGAGATCGTTATTTTGAAACAAAAAATTTTTCTTTTTTAGGATCCAATGGTAAAGAAGCTGAACGCGATAAGACTGAGGTTAATGTTAACATTAATCGAAATAAATTAGAATTGGAATTCCATTCAACATTACTTCCCAAATTTCCAACCAGATTGTTGGACGCATGTAAGAAAGGTAAAGTTCCTTTAACCAAAGACCGAAAAGACATGGTTGCAATTGTAGCCACATACATGCTCCAAGATCTTAAGGATTCCAGTCGGGGCACTGCATTAACTATTAGCCGTAAACTTGTAAAATTATATCCTGATTCATTTGAGGACAAAATTAATGGCAAAAGATTAGGATCCGGTGAAGGATCACTTAGCAAACAAATTTATCAGGCTGTTAATACTAGGAAATCAGTTAAAAAAAGAATAATTAATGAAGTCGAAACAGAAGGTGAGAATCTGCCAGCACCTCATCGAGATATTGGATTTTATGGGTGTGTAGATTCTCTACCAACTTTACCTGCATCAGATTCTGTAGACGTCCAAGAAGGAAAGAGGATAAAGTTAGTTGATGTTTTTAAAAATCCAAGTACAGAATCATTTGACATGGTCAAATTGATGGACGAGACATTCTCATTACTTCGCTCGCACATAAACGATAATACTGGATCGATAAACCCAGAATTATTTGATAACTGGCCGTACTTAAAAAGCCGCGAAGTATTATTAAGTCATGCATCCAGGCTTTTGGGTATACAAGTGCGTGAAACTTGGGATGCACAGTTAAATGCTAAATATACTTCGATATTGGAGTTTGTTCAATCCTGGGATACGGTTCGAAATTTTAAATTAAGAAAAACTAAAACGAAAAATACTGAATCTGGCAGTTCTAAACCTTCTGCGGACTAATTAAAAATGCAAGAGAAATAGCAGCAACACAAAATAATGATGCGCCTTTGATAAATATAGTGTTTCCTATCATCGCAAAATGGTTTAAAGAAGATGTTGACCTTTTATTTTTAACAATTGACGTATGTTTCATTTCCATTAAAATGTACTCATTAAAAAATACGATTCAAGCTGCTTAATAACAACATTTTTCGTTTTCAGCAAGATGACGATGATTTAGCTCTATGTGCTAAAGCAAAAAGCTTATGTCCTACTTTATTAGTGAAAGGTAACTAAACTCTTATCTTCAATTTTTTTTATGAAATTTTCAAAAAGTTGATGTGTTACAAATTTTATACAGTAATTTAAAACCTATGAAGATATATTCATGTAACAATTTTTTTTTTCTTCGCAGGAACATCTATTCATGATATTAATTTAAAAATGTTTGTAATTCTTGAAAAGAAAATCATTGTCCCAGTTGCTGGAAAATTCAATGACGGAATTTTAACAATAATGATGTTCTACTTCATATTGGGATACTCTTATCCAGAAAAAATTGCAAACACACTGGAAACAATTCAACGGTAAATAAAGAATATATTTAACTCTCCCATTTATCTTTTCAAGTAAATACACAAGTCCAACTCAATAATATATAAACTAACAAATAAATAAACAATTAAACTCTATCAAATATAAATTTATAATTGAAACACATCTCGTGGCAGTGGAATAAATTTTGGAATGTTGTATTTGATGTAATTTAAATAACGATCAAATTAGTGGCTTTTAAGATGCTTCGAAATTTCTAATTATTCTTAGTTTTTCGAATAGTTTGTAAAATACTCAAGTGACTAATCGTAAAATACAATTTACAAAGTTAATGAGATTTTCATTGCTGCTAAGAGTATTTTAATCTTGTAATTTATTTTGAAGACTAGTAGGATGGTTATTTGACTTTTTCTACCAAATTTCATAAAAATTTTCGCAGAAAATTTATAGATTTAAATTAACATAATAGCAGTAATTAAAAGGGTTTACTGAAATCAAAAACAGGTCAAATTTTGTGATTGATCAATCTAGTAAATGAAAATTTCTAAAAATAAGAGAAAAATCCCAGTATCGAATCGAATCTAACTTCGAATGAAAACAAGACAAACTACATCCAGATCGATTTTCGATGCGATACACACGGTGTAACGAACTGAAAGTTGATATCTTTGATAGTATTTACTATCGATAAAAATTATTTATAAATGCTAAAATTTCAAAAAAATTCGATAGCTCGTAAAGTTTAAATAGATATACATTAGACTGATTAAAAAAAATCGACTATTTTTTTTTTTTGAAATCCCGCATTGAAATATTTCTAGAGTACCAAATGAAGACGTCTATGAAAACCAGAGCTCTTAATTTTAATATTTAGAGGTCGCGCATCGCAGATTTCTATTTTCCACTTGAATAACACGGGAAAATTTTTTTTTTTTTTTTAATTTTCTAGCTCACAAACCAATCAACGGATTTTTGTGTATGAAATTGAATGCTCTGCAAAAAATAACAATATCATTTTTTGATAAATCCATTTGTTCTAAAATTATTTGTGCTTGAAGTCAAATTTATAGTAAATTTCGAGATCTTTTTACTTTTCCGGCGAAACTATCAGACTTACTACAAAATATTGTGAGAACTTTTTTGTAGGTAACTTTATTCTTGACAAATTATTACCAATAAAGTTTTTCGAAATTCCGCATTGTTAGGTAGATTTTTTCTAAAATCTAGGCATGGTATTCGTCCTCACAGTCGATTTTCCATGTACCTGACGATCGGAACTTATTTCACGCAACGAAAGTTTAAAAAATTTATGTAATTTGACTGCTTAAAGGTGACTTAAGGGGTAATGTGGGGTGGCTGCGAATTTCGGCTGACATTCTAGCACCCATGCGAAACATTTCGGAAATCTAGATCCAGAAGTTTTTTTATTTTCGTTTCGCAAAAAACGTTCAGATCTTCAGGTACACGATTTTTAAGAAATTATCATAACCTATCATAATTGGTTGATTGGAGTTCAAAAATACCATTCGTTAAAAAATTTATATATGCACGTATAATATATATATAGGTCACCAAATAAAATTTTTTTTTGAGTGTGACCCCAGCGGATTTTGTGCAAATTTTGTGGAATGATTCTCTACATCAGAATAAAGATTCGCTGAAGAGTTGAGCTCTTAATATTGAGTACTTTCACAGTCATGATTTTTTTAATTTTGACGGTTTTTTTTTTTTTACTTTTTCATTAAATTTTTTCTATAGTAAAAACATTTTCTATAAAAATACAAGCATTACAATTTTTTTGTAAAAAATTCGCAGCTTTCCGATAAAAATATTCATTTTCCACTATAAGTAATGGAAGACCCTCGAAACTTTAATTAAAGTGAAAAAAGTGATTTTTCTCGCCTTGTGACCATTTTTACTTTAAATTTGATATTTTTTTCTGAAAGCTGAGAATTATTTACCTGTAATGTGTAATATACATGTATTATGTAATTTGAAATATTTCTGTAAATTTTTGAGTTTAATAATTACCAAAAACTTCATGACTGACTAGTATGAAAAAAAACTGACAAATAAGTACGCGAGGTGTTACGGGACACTTAACAGAATCTAAGATTCTCACGCTTTGTACACAAAATCCAATTATTAATCAATATAATGTTACACTGTAAAAAATTCGTGGAGTGAATGCGGGTTAAATCCGGAGTAAATGAATTTTTAATTGTTCACTCCACTCAGAGTGAAATTCACTCCGAAGGAGAGTTTTCGCGGAGTAGTTAATTTTTTATTAATTTTATTTCTCCGGAGTGAAATTCACTTAGGAGGGGAGTTTTGAAAATATTATTAATAAACAATAACTCCGCTAAACAAAATCTCGCACACACACCCGCACACACCCGAATACACGTACACACCCGAACACACACGCGTACACACACATTCGCAAACACATACGCACACACCCAAACACACACACGCACACATTTGCACAAACACGCTCTCGCGCTTCCACACACACGTACGCACTCGCGCGCACACACACACACACACCCTGTTTAATGGTTTAATATAAATTAATTTAAATGTTAAAACTCCGGACCGGAGTGAATTGAGAGTGAAATAAAATCTGCGTCACTCCGAGATCACTTCGCTAAAAAAAAAACTTACAATTCACTCCGCATGCGGAGTGATTTTTTTTAAAACTGCGGAGCTTCAAGTGGCGAAGTGAATTCGGATTGAAATTAAATCCGGATTCACTCCCGATTTTTTACAGTGTATTTTAATATAGTAGTCAATAGTTATATTCAGTCATTTTTAGTAGTACAAAAATAATAGTATTTATTTTCAAAATTGAAAAATTATTTACATTCAATATACAATACAATAGTCAAGTCATCATATTCTATCATCGAAGCAATGGGTTTGTTGTAGCTGAAATAAGTGAGAAATAGTTGTCATTCTACTTTATTGATATATCAAGAAAAAATATCGTCAATTGTTGTAACATACTTAATAGTAGATTGCGCCGGATTATTATTCATAATTATACTATCTACACTCTCTGCCCCGTTCAGCCGATGTTTTTAGTTGATTAGTCACGTTAACTAAAATTTAGCGCAATTAAATATTAAATGCGAAATTTTTAATTTCACAAATAAAGTTTAATGCTTTTGAAGAATAATTTAAAGACTGAATCATTAATAATCTTTTAACGACAATATCGTCATAAATACTAATTGTTGACTTCACATGAACAAAGAAATCATTAAAATATTGTGTGCAACTTAACCTAATTATCTTGTATATATTAAAATTTCTTTTGACCATATCTGATTTCGAATTTATGACAATATTAAACTCCGAGAAGAAACAATGTTGCTGAGAAATATTTTTTGAAACAAGGATATATATTTTTTATACTTATATAGAACATACACTAATGCAAAAAATTAAAGGAGCAGAAAAATTTTATAAATTTTTTAGTGATTTTTGGAAGGCTGTAACTTGGTGAAAAATGATCGTATCGAGATTTAAAAAAAGCATATTACAGCTTGAAATCTCTAGTTTTGGTGCATTTTTTTCAAAATTTCTTAAAAGCTCCAGATATTGCGCAAACATGAGAAATACCGCGAGACAAAAAATTTCTAAATTTTTTTTTTTTTTCCGAAGAGCCCACGGACCGCGAAAAAATTCTTTCAACTAAACGAATGCATAGTTCGTTTAGCAAATTTATTCAGCTTCAATTTGGTTTATTTTGTAACCTCGTAGGACGATTTGTCGCAGAGATATCGGCCTTCAAGCAGAAAATGATCATTTTGGTTTGATCATCGATATTTCAGGTACCAATGATCGCACAGAAAGTTTAAGGGCGGCAGTAAAAACTTGAATAAATTCCCTATAAGACCCTGTCATCATTTTTTAAAAAAAAATTTTTTTTTACACAGAAAAAAAGGTTGACTTGGCCCAAGATAATTTTTGCCTTCATTTTTTTATTCTTGGGCTGAGTAATTGGGTTTTTTTAATCCGAGAACATTTTCTTCGACTAATATTATAAAAATATTGTGTCAAGAATAAATAAATTTTAATTCAAGTTAAATAATCTTGATTCAAGAATAATTATTTTAAATCAAATTTATTTTGTTTCCAACCAAGTAAAAAAAACTATCAAAACAAGATACTTTTCTGTCTTGGTTGGTGAGTATAGTAAATTGTCACAATATATATCAACATCTCAAACCAAGAACTTTTTTTGCGTGGCAGAAGAACATTTACTCTCAGTTTGAGAAAACTACATTATCGACTCAAGACAACGGTCTATTGGAATGAGAAAATTTTAATTTTGATTTAAATAAATTATAATCTTAACTTAATAAAATAACTTTTCTTGAATCATGCAAATATTTACTTCACGGAAGACATAAAATTCTCCCATTGATGATTTTTTTTCTTGACTTAAAAAAAATGTAGTCTCGATTCAAGAAAATAAATGACTCTACTTGAAAAAATATATCGTCCTATATTTTTGAGTAAATTTAACTTAGTATAAATATTAAATGTTGTGAAGCGGGAAATTATATGTGTATATTCAGAATATCACGATGCGCCAGTGGAGGGGATAAGAAATAAACATCCTCGATTAATGGTTTATGAACAACTTAAGAAAAAATAAATGGTTTTGCTCATGGTAGGAATCGAACCCAGACCGATTCGGCATCACGCGAGAGCTTTACCAGTTATGCTATCCGATCATTCCCTCAACTCCGTTTATTTTACCCATATGCAGTAAGCGTACTGTACAATGTAGAGTCTACACTACCGCCACTTTAGTATAGTACAGTTAGCTTTCCCAAGAGAATTTTTGCGTTGGGCCGTGAACGCAGTTGCTGTTGGTTCAAACGTCTACGCTCACTCGCCGCAACACAACAAAATACTTGAACCAAAATATTTTTTACCATTGAGTCGAGTACTTTTAATTCTTGACTCGAGTCACAAATTATCTCGTTTCAAAATAAATTATTCTTAAACAAAGAATATTTTACTTTTCGGACAATTGATTATATATTGGGGCAAAATATTTATTTTTCTCACTTTAAGAAAATATTTCTTACTTCAAGGAACATATATTATATCGGGTGAATAAAAAAAAAATCTTATGCCAAGATGACTAAATTTAAGAAAATTTTGTTCTTGAACCAAGAAAATTTTCGTTTTCATTCAAAATTGCAAAAAATATTCTTGCGGCAAGAAAAAATTTCTTGCGCCAAGATAACCTTTTTTTCTGTGTATTTTTAACATCCATTAGAAGTAAGCACAAAAAAATGACTTTTTCTTTATCCCTTAGTCGAAAGTACGCACTTCCCTCCCTAATTTTAAGGCCTAAAGTCTCATTTCCCTCTCCTAGTGGAGTTACACGCGCCCCACTTACATCGCCGGGAGCAAAAAATTTTTTCGTGCCTACGGAAACAGCCGGCTGCTGCCATCTACTGAACGTCTACCACTTTATCAATAAAATTTTTGACGATAACATCATAGATCGTTGCTTTATTTATATGTACGTCAGTGTTTTCGTGTCTCGTTGTTTGTGATATTTTAAGTAAACAGTGTACTTGCAATAATAAAATGACTGAAAAAGTATCATCTGATGACTCTATGGACGAGGATGAGGTGATAAAAGATTTTGATGCAGAGGCGAGGTTAATTATTGAAAGTTTATGTATTCATTTATATATTATTTATTGGCAGGAAAAAAATCTTGTTCATAGGCATAAATTTATTTCTTTCGAAAAAAAATAATTATTTTTTATTTTTATTTTTTATAAGTATAATTATGTCTTTTTTTTTGTTTTGTTTTTGATGCCTGCCCCCGCCGACCAGACGCACTCGCTTCGCTCGTGCTTTCAAATGTCGCGGGGCAGGCATCAAAAACGCAACAAAAAAAAAAAGGGAAACGGAAAAAAATTAAAGTTTTATGTATGTCCGAAAGAGGCGCGTCAATAGGGAGCAAATAAAAAAAACATGGCCGACCTGTCAGCTGAAGGCAGAACGTGGTTGTGTTGTTTATAGTATTCAAAAATGTAATTAATAAACGTACTTTCGACCAGGTATAAAGAAAAATCGTATACACCACACGGGAAGATAGTTAAAAGCCCTGCCCTGTGTGTCATGATGCCCTCGGCTTCGCCTCGGGCATCATATCACACAGGGCAGGAATTTCAACTTTCTTCCCTTGTAGTGTAATATACTATTTTTGGTTTTTTAGTAAATCAACCGCTACTCTGCAAATATCGATAAAAAAAAATAATGTTGCCAGGGAGTTTTTCAGCTTAATGTACCCCCAAGACCCCTGTAAATTTTTAAATTGATCCATCGAACCGTTTTTTGGGAATCATCGATCAAATTTTTGCTAAACAATTAAAGGAGCAAGTTTTGTTCCTTTAATTGTGTAATCATAATCAAAATTAAAAAATTATTTTTTTTGGACTTTTCTCAAAGTTTTGCGTTGGTAACTCAGAAAATGCATGGAAATGACAAAAAAAATAAAAAATTTCCAAAAAATGTCAAAAATATCGAAGAAAAAAGAAAAATTGAAACTTTTTTTTTTGTTATAAATTTTTTTTTTTGACATTTTTTGGAAATTTTTTATTTTTTTTGTCATTTCCATGCATTTTCTGAGTTACCAACGCAAAACTTTGAGAAAAGTCCAAAAAAAATAATTTTTTAATTTTGATGATGATTACACAATTAAAGGAACAAAACTTGCTCCTGTAATTGTTTAGCAAAAATTTGATCGATGATTCTTAAAAAACGGTTCGATGGATCAATTTAAAAATTTACAGGGGTCTTGGGGGTACATTAAGCTGAAAAACTCCCTGGCAACATTATTTTTTTTTATCGATATTTGCAGAGTAGCGGTTGATTTACTAAAAAACCAAAAAAAAGTCATTTTTTTGTGCTTACTTCGAATGGATGTTAAAAATAAAAAAAAATTTTTTTTTCAAAAAATGATGACAGGGTCTTAAAGGGAATTTATTCAAGTTTTTACCGCCGCCCTTAAACTTTCTGTGCGATCATTGGTACCTGAAATATCGATGATCAAAGCCAAAAGGATCATTTTCTGCTTGAAGGCTGATATCTCTGCGACAAATCGTCCTACGAGGTTACAAAAAAAGCAATTTGAAGCTGAATAAATTTGCTAAACGAACTATGCATTCGTTTAGTTGAAAGAATTTTTTCGCGGTCCGTGGGCTCTTCGAAAAAAAAAAAAAAATTTTTAAATTTTTTGTCTCGCGGTATTTCTCATGTTTGCGCAATAACCGGAGCTTTTAAAAAATTTTGAAAAAAATGCACCAAGACTAGAGATTTCAAGCTGTAAAATGCTTTTTTGAAATCTCGATACGATCATTTTTCACCAAGTTACAGCCTTCCAAAAATCACTAAAAAATTTATAAAATTTTTCTGCTCCTTTAATTTTTTGCATTAGTGTGTAATTCTTGTTACAAGAGTGAATTGATATGATATATTCGATTTTCGTTTTATTCAATTTTAATCATTCTCGGGTCTATCAGGAACTGTGAAATCAAGTTTTCATTTTCTTTTCTCAAGAAATTCTTCTCATGCAAAATATAATATTTATTTACAAGATTATCTGAAAATTATTCTTGAGTCAAGAAAATCTGTTCGGAGCAATAGTATACTTTTCTCTCAGTGCAGATATTTTGGATGGTATTATATCATATTTCGTCATAATTTCATTGTCTACTCATTTTAACCATTGTTGTTTTACCCTGATTTGTTACCTTAGCGATAACTCATAATCATTTTGTTATGCTCTCAGTTCTGTTATTTCAAATAAAATGATTAATAATATAATTACGAATGTAATTTTTGTAGATTTTTCATGAACGTCAATCCACCGACAGGCTCCAAATCCCAAAGAACTCATGATGGGAAGAAAAAACGAATTACGCCGTATAGCCCGAAAGTTCTCTCTTTGGCAAAAGAGATTGAAAATATAATACCAGAAGCTACCAGTACTGAGGAAGAATAAAGGATTCGTATTGCGTAGTAGTTTATTAAACAGTTACTACTTCTTTTTTCAAATCATAAAGATTATTATTATCATCATAACTAATGGAAATAAAGATTCATTCTAATAAGTATTGTGTTACAAACTTCTTATATAAAAAAAAACCTTTTGTCTATATATAACATAATATACAGCCGAAAATCGATAAATCAAACAAACGTTCGAATTTTTTAGGAATTTTTAGCATGAATTTAATCGGCTAGAATTTTTTTAATCCAATAAAAAACTAGTTTCAGAAGCTTGACGCATGTGGTTTTATGGTCTAGAAAGTCCTTGATTTTATAAATCATCGTAACTAAGACATCATAAAAAGCCAGTCGATAAAAAACTTTTGGAATCGTCAAGTATAATTTGCAGATGTATCTATGTAGTAATTTGAATAGACAGATTTGGATTCTCTTAAGAATTCGTGTGCAGTATTTTTATAAAATGTGATTTGTAAAATTACCAAAGAGTAGTGTTGTAAATTTAAAATCATGTCGTGGAAAGACACTTATTTCGATCAGTAATTTTTAGACATATCTGTGTAACAATTTGAATATACGGATTTGAATATTTTTTATAAAACTATGTGTAGTATTTTTATGGATCGTACTTTGTAAGTTCACTAAGCTGTAGTGTTTTTAATTTAAAACCATGTTGTTGAAAGACACTTATTTATGTAAGTAGTTTTAAGATACATCTGTGTGATAATTTGAACAGACGGATTTGAATATGTTTTCAGAAACCATGTGTAGTATTTTTACAAACCGTCGTTCACAAATTTACTAAGCACTAGTTTTTTAAACTTGAAATCATGTTGCTGAACAGACACTTACTGTTAGTAATTTTCCGACTTATCTGTGTCATTATCTGAACAAACGGATTTAAATATTCTTTACAAGACCATGTGCGGTTTTTGTACGAAACGTGATTTGTAAATTTACCAAGCAGTAGTATTGTAAATTTAAAAATCGTGTTGCTGAAAGTCACTTACTTGTGTTAGTAATTCTCAGACTTATCTGTGTAATAATTTGAATAGACGGATTTGAATATTCTTAACAAAACCATTTATGGTATTTTTACGAAACGTGATTTGTAAATTCACCAAGCAGTAGTGTTGTACATTCTAAATCATGTTGCTGAAAAACACTTAGTCCTGTTAGTAATTTTCAGAGTTATCTGTGTAATAATTTGAATAGACGGATTTGAATATTCTTTACAAAACCATGTATGGTATTTTTACGAAACGTGATTTGTAAATTCACCAAGCAGTAGTGTTGTACATTCTAAATCATGTTGCTGAAAGACACTTACTTCGGTTAGTAGTTTTCAGACTTATCTGTGTAATAATTTGAATAGACGGATTTGAATATTCTTTACAAAACCATGTATGGTATTTTTACGAAACGTGATTTGTAAATTTACCAAGCAGTAGTGGTGTAAATTCTAAATCATGTTGCTGAAAAACACTTAGTCCTGTTAGTAATTTTCAGAGTTATCTGTGTAATAATTTGAATAGACGGATTTGAATATTCTTTACAAAACCATGTATGGTATTTTTACGAAACGTGATTTGTAAATTCACCAAGCAGTAGTGTTGTACATTCCAAATCATGTTGCTGAAAGACACTTACTTCGGTTAGTAGTTTTCAGACTTATCTGTGTAATAATTTGAACAGACCGATTTGAATATTCTTTATAAAACCATGTGTGGTATTTTTACGAAACTAAATTTGTGAATTTACCAAGCACTAGTGTTGTAATTTTAAAATCGTGTAATGGAAGTATACATTTGCAACTTAGTAAATTAAATAATTGTCATTGTATGTTAAAGTTCAAATACTGTATATGCAAGGAACTTCCTATACATTTTTAGTAAAAATCTACTTTTTTTTTTAACAGTGTATACCTTAAAACCTTCACACATCTCTATTCTATCGGTTTAAAGCCTAAACAGTAATAATGACCAAAATCTTTGATATTCTGTTGGTTTCAGTTTCTTGTAGACTTTTCCTATGCAACATAGCAATTTTTTCAATCTTGACATGGGTATTTTTACTACATCAACGTAGGAATATTTACGATGTTAACAGAAGAATTTTTTCTTAAAGCAAAACTTAATATGTCAACAAAGAAATTTCCTCCAAGCAAAATGGGAAAAATTCCCATGTTTTTCTCGCCGTGCACAAATATATCATTTTTGTAATACCAACCGCGAAAGTGAGATTTTCGAGCTATACTTTGTCTGGGTGAAGTATGTGATTCCCGACCAACTATAGTTTAGTCACTTTTCCTCGCACACTTCTATGTACAAATGTTACAGTTCATGAGAATTTCTTTTACTTTTACAATTGCTCGCTAGGTGACATGAAAATCGGATAGACGTTAGCAGTTGATTCATATAAACACCCCAATACTTATTTTTTTAAATTGAATTTTCAATAATAAAAATTTTAAGATATTGTTTCTTTCAAATCTAACTTCCGCCGTTGATATCACAAAAAATTTTGTTCGATACGTTATGTTCAAAGGTAGGAATTCCGAAAAACTAGGAGTATCCTAACTTGTTTGACATTGTGATACATTCTCAACAGACCTCAGACGTAATATACGTTCTCGCTGGGCTTGCTCGTATAACAACGTCCTCGGTCTGTTGAGAATGCGCCACAATATCAGACTCATGACGTCACTCCTAGCCTGTCGGAACCCCTACGTTTACACATGTGTATCGAAAATAACTATTAGTTACCCAAAATAAATGAAATATTTCAGTCAAATTATAAAATTATTTGAATCAACTATCACATTTAGTTGTACCAAAGAGATTTATTTGTCATTAAGAAGTAAAAAAAAGCCACAAATAAATTGATTTATTTGGGACAAATATTTCTTTTTTTCAGTATAAAGTAGAAAGTTTACTACGTCAAAAATCAAGATGGGAGTACCTAAAAAAAAAAAAAAAAAAAAAAAAAAATTAATGGAATATTTTAATGTGAAAATTGCCAGCGACTTAAGCATTCCAGTAAGAACTGGACATTACCGTTGCGATATGTCAAGTGTAGCGAGTTGTGTACCTCTGGAGAATGTCTAATTCAAGGCAGTGACAACAAGAACCACCTAAAATGCGCAAATTGTTGGAAAAACGGCCATCTGGAAGTGGTTTGCACTATGAACATGCAATAAGACTATTTAAAATCAACGTATAAGAGCTAAAAAGAAAATGGCCACAGAGAAAAAAATCGACAAAATTGCAATATTGGTCAACCCAAATACCACATTCGCAACTATGGATTCCCAAAAGAGGACTCTTGTGGATCCATTCCCACCGCAACATCTTCAGCAGCATCCTTATAAGCATTATCAGCAACATCATCAGCAACATCCTCAGCAAAATCAGCAAGCGTACAGCAGGTAGCAGCAAACATATAGCCAGCAAAAAATCTATGCTAGCCGACGTCAACAAATCTCCCCACCATTCAGCACAGCACCCTCACGGATGAACGATTTAAGAATGGAGTTAATACGACTATTAAGCAGACTATATTACATTATGAATTGTAAACAACTCAGCAGGAATGGACCAACTCTTTGATCAGATTGATAATGAAATTCAGAATGGAAAATAGATAATAACAAGGCTATACTTCCAGTAACAACTCACCACCGATTACTCTGAAGAAGCGTCAAATTATGGCTCATAACACCCAGATTTCAGCACAGTACATGAAAGAAAATTTGGTATCTTAACAAAAGTCAGGATAACGCAGTTATTTGTTAAGATAACAAATCCATCTTGCCTCTAGAAAATTCATAAACATTTTTTAGGAAATCTCTTCCTTTTTTTGGATCTTTTTTTAAATTTCAAAAATTTCGAATACTTTTTGAGATGTTCGCAAAAAACAAAACCCCCTTTTTTTACTAAATTGTTTATAACTTTTGTAATTTTTGCAAGCGTCACTCCAAATTTTTCAAAGAGTTTCTAGATGCGATGACGAATCGAATGATACCTCGATCATAAATTTCCGAGGCGAATAAAAAATTTTGACCTAAAAGGCACATGTTGACTAGACTATTGGTCAAAGCAACGAAGTAACATTTGTTATGGTAAGTAAAGTGAAGTTGTCGTTATAACAAATGACATGCGTTCAGCTAAATATAAAATTATGTTTTATAAAGATTTCTTGATTAGAGAAAATTTTACTTTACCTAAGATATTATCGCTTCTCGATATATTCTCTTGAGTCAAAAAAATCACTTCTTCAAGGCACCCGCTTTTAACTATACTTAGACATATAGGTATATTTTTCAAAATAAATAGCGTTTAAGATTTCAGCCATCATCTACAAACGCAATTTATGTCAAAAATCCAAAACTCTTAATAATATTGTTCACCTAATTAAAGCACAAAATTCAATGTGTATTTAAAAAATTTTTCCTCAACACATATCATTTGTTACAACAGCAACTTCACTTTACTTACCACAGCAAATGTCACTTCGTTGCGTTAACCAAAATATTACTAATTTTATTCATATCAAATAATTGTTAACAATTTTCGTATTAAACAAAACAATTTTTTAATACTGGGAAAACGCATACAAGACACGGTTCGACACTTGGCAACAGCGCGTTCAATTTAACACGGCGGCGCGACGCTCACCATGTGACCTAACTCAGCTGGAAAATGCACGCGACCGACGAAGGGTTACTAGAAAAACTTTTATACATAAAAAATACCCTTTGTTAGTAATTATTGAGGGGATTGGAGGGGGCGGGATTCGGAAGTCTAGCCAATAACACCAATAGGAAGAGTAACTCAACTGAGACAGGACATGGACAACACCAACCTATAAAATTTTATGATAATCTATGATTTATGGTAAATATACCCATCAAAATAGCGTTGACGCTTCAAATTTAAAATGTGTAAAATAAGAAAATAAGGGACAGTAACATATTATTAGTTAAAATATTCATCTTACCTTTGCTGCAACAATACTCAGACCCATTCCATTGGTCGATTTCTGCAACTTGATAATTTGGATTTCGGGTTGACCGTGACTCGAAAAAACATGGCCTGCATAACCACTGGACCGATTACTCATGGAGCTTGGGCTGCGAAACTAAAAAATCACCAATTAATTTGTGATATTGTGTTGTAGACTAAAATTTATTTATCAGGGGCTGGTCATAAAATACGTCACGCAAAATTTTACCTTTTGAGATCCCCCCTCCACTTTATCACACTATGTCTCATTTTTTGCGATCTCCCTATCGATATGACGTAACAAATGATAGATCCCCCCTGTTGTGACGGGAATACATACATAGAAATATCGATATATATACAAAATATCGATATATATACAAAAAAAATCGGTCTATCGGTTAACGCTTCGGGCCAGCCCCAAAACTTCCCGCTGTTTTCGAGCTCGTTGAGCTCGAAAACATTATTGTGAATACATTGTCGAGCTCTTCGAGCTCGAAAATACTTTTGTATGCCATTGTTTTCTAATAAAACATTTTTTAGCATTTCTTTCTCCCACGATATCTCGTAACCGATTTTGATGGTTGAGACGGAAATCGACGGCAAACGACCAAAAAATATCGAAGTAACTTAACGAGCCATCTTGTGACAAAATTTATCATCATTTTAATTCGTCCACTTACCGACTTCTCTCTAATTTTCAACAAATACTCAAAACAATCTTACCAAATAAATAAACGCGGATTTATAACCTGCCATTTATAGGCACTAAATGTAGTAAATTTCAAATATCTGTCACAAAAACTAATGTATTTATCTAGTACAATCGAGTCTAAGACGCTCGCCTTCGGCTCGGGCACCAATCTTCACACTCGCGTCTTAAACACGATCGCACTCGATAGATTACTATTATGAGCTCCAAACATCACGTTTTTTTAGATCTCCTGAACCCCCCCCCCCCCCATGTCACATTTTGTCACAGTCGGCGACACCCCTCCTCCCCCATAAGTGCACACGTATTTTATGAACGGCCTCTAATACTAAAATTTTGAAATAATCCTTATTATAAAAATCTGAAGATGTTATGCAAATCTAATAATATTAATAAATTACTTAGAAAAAAAATTAAATTTATAGAAAACTTTTACTCACTTCAAGTACGAAACCTGTATTTTCGTATTTGAATTATCGGGCAGGATGTGAGCTTAAGATTATAAGTATTAACTATGTCACTCTGATATCCATTAAATTTAGAACCGTAAACGAGAATCATATATAAAAAAAAATCAAAACCCTCAATCGAGTTCTAGAGATGATTAGATTTCAAAATCGATCGATCGATTGTTGTTTTTAAATTTACAAAAAAAAAAACTAAAAGAAAATTTTTTTTTCGTTATTCTTGGTGATTCTACGGTTTTCCTGGCGCCGCCAAATGACTGCGGATTCTCGAAGAACTCGACGGAATAAGACTTATTTGAAGAATAAAATTTTTCGATATCTCGCTTAGTTTTCGGGATATCGAATTTTGAAATAAAAATTTTTTTTTTTATATTTCTCTCATGTTGAACCGTGTTTAATGAAATAAGACGTTTTTGAGGAATATAATTTTTTGGCATTATGCATAATTTTCGAGATATCGAATTGTGTGTGTGTGATTTTTTTCCTTTTTCTTTTCAAAATATGCATATAATAATATGAAAACATACTTACATTGTTATGATGATCAATCATGTAAATTGTCCAGTATCCACTGCTGGTTAATTGAGGAGCTATTTTGCATATACCATCACGCTGAAGAGGAGCGAGAAATTCATCAAGACCTTGCGGAACACCTTTGATAATTTCGCAGCTATAACCATCTTCGGGTAACAGAAGTGCTAATGCTAAAGTTGGTTCCTCCTCTAATCTTATTTCTCTTCCATCGGCTCTAATAAGTGTATCAGTCACATTTTCAATAACTTTTACAACATTTTCTATTAATTCGGCAGTCAACCGTGGTTCGTCTGCTGTTGGTTGATATTTTTGAAGCAGTGCTCGAACTTGTAAAGAATTGAGTTTCAAACAAGTTGAACTGAGAGTAGCAAGTTCTTCAGTATTATATTTTGGTGCTTGTAGTAAATGAGTAGCTTGCATTATCGTAGCAAGATGACACTGACTAGCAAGTTCTAGACCTTGTCTTTCAGCCCAAGTTTCAATCGCATTCAACCGAGCTTTGAGCCGACGACCAAACCATCGTACACAGAGATTATTATTTGATATCAGTATATTGAAAGCGGTTGCATTGATGGCGTGAAACAGATGACTAAACAGTTGAATAGTCAAAGCTGCATTTACTCTATACCGTCGAAGTAAAGCCATTGTGTTAGAAAATATTTGTAAGACACCGGCCTCTCTTGCTGGCTCATCAGCATCCGCCATGAATTGAGACATCGCTGGATTAAGTTCTAAGGATACGCAATTTATCAGCGATCCAAAAGCGGTTTGAACAGCATCTACTAAAATATCTTGTGCTCGAGTAGAAAAAGCACCTATGTGACGGTCATTTTTAAGAAAATGAAGAAACTCTGATCCATTTGAAAGCCATAAAGCTAAAGATGGTGCATCCATATAACGTTCTTGTATAATAAGTTGTATCATAGTAGCCACATTTGCTAGCATTACGGTCAATCGATGTGCTCTTTCAGTTGGTTGCAATTCAGATCTATAATGTGTACTTGCCCTATATCTAGCAGCAAGATAAAGAGTATACGTTGGTGCAAGTTTAAATTGTAGTGATGATGGTTCAACATCGGTAATAACGGCGTGAAAGAATGTTTCTTCAGTTTCTTCGAGGAACTCTAATACTGCGGGTAAAATTGGGTCTGTACCTCTAGGTTGACGATCATACTGTTGTGAGAGCCTGGAATAAAACCAACGTATTATTAGTTAATAATGATTTATTTTATTAGTTTGCAAATGATTTTAGGAGTATTTATTAAAATGCTATAAAATATTTACGTCTTTGAAAAGAGACCTTTTTATTAAATTCGACTAGGAGATCCAATAAAAATGAATTTTACTACCAAGACCATCATACCTATTACTATCCCTGCTACTTGTGAGACTCGCAGTTTCAACATTTCCATCTAAATCAAAGGTTGTTTCATAATTATGAGTGCCTTCTAGAAAGAGTGAACTATGTGCGGTGTTTTTCGAGCAAATGTTTGCGATATGCGATTTTATTGGACTTGGCGAAGTCGAACATTGACCATCATTTGGTGAGTTGGTTTCTGATCTACATTTTTTTAAATTAACATTTCAATTAACATTCGATAAAAGTGAATAAAATTATTTATAGACAAAAAAAATCAGCATTAAACATAAACAATGATTGTCATATAAATAAACATATCCATACCAAAACAACAGATTAAAAAGTAAATACGTAATTTCTCATGCGTTACTATTCCTCACTATATAGACCAGTTATTTTGCTCCTAGGTAACCTAAATCTCGATGCTATGCGAAATAAAAATTTGAAAAAAAACTATGAAAATCGAAAGAAAAAAATCTTTCTATCGGTTGACCCTGCGGGCCAGCTCCAAAACTTTCCGATGTTTTCGAGCTCCTTGAGCTCGAAAACATTGTTGTAAAAAAACTTTCGAGCTCTTCGAACTCAATAATACTTTTGTATGCCATTGTTTTCGAAAAAATAGTATATTACACACCTAGGGAAGTAAAGTAAGAAATGTCTCAGATCACATGTAATCGTTGACCGAGGCTTCGCCTCAACAATTACATGTGATCTGAGGCTTTCTTATTTACTTCCCGAGGTGTGTATACTATTTTTCTCCTCGACGGAGGCGGAAAGCGGCAACTTCGTTTTGCACAGCGGGACGAAAGTTGACGCTTTCCGCCCGGAGGCGAGAAAAAAACGTTTTTTACCATTTTTTCTCCACCGATATCTCTCAAATGAATTGACCGACTGAAACGGTTGAGGTGGCAATCGACGCGTTTTAATGAGTTCTAAAGCTGATTAGCTTTTTGAATCAATCGGATAAGTCGCTTGAAATTGCTATGATTAAAAGAAATAAATTTATTTAATTTAATTTTCCCCGCTACTATATTCAAGCACCTTCGCGTGCACCTAAAAAATTATACAGACCTGATGTTTACATCTGTCAAAATAAAAAGTTACTAAATGGCAAATATAATGTTGAAACTTAGTAAAGAAACTACGCTCAACTGGATATTTATAATGACTGTAAGTAATTATTTTAATATTCTACGCGTTTATGAAATTACTTGTATGAAGCCTTTATTTTGATAAATATTATAATTTTTTTCTAATTACTTATAGAAAATAAATGTGATCTTGACAAGTCCAGGTAAATGAAAATATTATTTTTCAATTTCGGGTTTTAGATTTTTCTGGCATTAGCTAATGATTTTAAAAAAATATATAAATCATTCCATTCATTTAATAATTAAAATTTTTGGCATTTTATTACTTTAAATAATTTTAATTTAATTTTTAAGTTTTTCAACTCTAGTCCTTTTTAGTGCGGCTACCAGCCGCCAGGCGGCGCCACATTTTTTGGAAGAAAGTGGGGGGCATCCTCGGAGAATGGCCTTAAAAACTCAACTAGCTGTCAGTTAATTTTCTTTTTTTTTTTTTAAATTTCTTTTCTTTTAAAGGTTAGCTTTTATATTACAACATGATTACTTAAGGCGTGCACTTTTGAACTTTCCAAACATTATTTTTAATTTTTTGTTACTAGCAACATTTCCAATTCTGCAATTTTTCTAGATTTTTTATTAGGAAGACTTTTCTAAAATGTAGTTATTATGATATTTGTCTTCATGGTCGACTTTTCACGGAACTTCGCCATAACCTATCATAAATAGTCAAGTAGGTTCCAAAAATACTACTCGCTAGAAAATTGATATATGTATATACGTATATATTACGGTGGTCCTTACGAAGGTCACTTTTGAATTTTAATCGTTACGTCCCCTCAATCTCTTTCAAATAATTAAAAAAAAAATTCCTGTAAAGTTGTAGCTCTTAATTATAACATAAATCTAGCCCCCAAGACAGCGTAAGTTTTTAAATGGGAAAACACATGTATTTTTCAAAACTAAACTTTGAACATTGATATCTCTGGTAGCAATTGATGAAAAAATTTGAAACTCGGCAAAAACTTAGTTACTTGTATGATGTTTGAGGGGGTGTAATCCAAAAATGTTTGGATAGATATTTTCTTTCTTCTAGACTCGAACAAAATTCATTTTTATTTCTGTTTCCAATTTTTGGCTGTTTGTCGACAATTCAAGAAATATTTGATGATTTCTATTATTTATATGGAATTTGTCTATAATTTCAAAGACCATTGTTTGAATTTAACTGTTTTTCAAAGTTCGCATTCAAAGTATTTTACATTAGATTCATTTATTGTTAAATCGGTTATATGTATGTATTCACTTATGGAATATGGTATAAATAACACTGTTTCAACTTCATTGATCTCTTTTATCTTATACGAGGTTTTATAAGGATGTGTGTAGTTGGCGTTATATGCCGATAACATGTTTATAGAGTCTGTAACTTATTTTGATTTTCGTTTTATAATGAATGTTACTGTATTCATGAGTATCCGAAATCTTCAGAACGTCTTGAAAAAATCTACTTACTATTCTGGCTGCCAGATGGAATTATTTTTTCATCTCTCAACTTTAAAAATTTTGTAAGATTTTTCAATTTGACATAGCATCGAGTTTTAGGAAGCTTAGGAGTAGTCATTAAAGCCATATAGCATATGAATATATTATGCGAAAAAAAAAACTGCTTTAACACTAAATAAAAAAAGTAAATTGTTTGAAAAACATAATAAATAGAACAAGCAGATTTTTCTTACCGATCCCGGCTGTATTCCGTTTGCTTATTTGAGTCATGATACTGCCTGATTCGATCTTCCGGAGCAGGATCAATAAATCGGAAGGTGTGCAGCCGACCAAATTTGATGACAGCTCCATTCTATTAACAAACGATTACACTATGTAGATAAAATATACTGAAATAATAATTTAGTCGAGATAAACAAAAAAAAGGCCATTCGGCATCCGAAATAGAAGTAGATTTCTTACGATAATTGTTCCACTTTTAATAAGTATATGTAATTTAATAATCACCCATCAAAAATTTTCAAAGATCTTAACAATGGCATTATCACCATAACACATAAGTCAATTATGTGACTTTGAACCCTTATTAAAAGTCGAAAAATTATCGTAAAACAAAAAATAAAAAAAGGAAAATATAGCTTATTCTATCGGCTTCAAGTTCTTTTTACGTAATAAGGATAGATATACCCGTTAAAAAGTTATTTACGAAAAAAACCAAAAATGGTTCCACCATTTTTTTTTCACCATTGCACCGATCTGTTTAACCGACAAAGTATATCCCAATCGTTAGATCGAAGCCTATAGAATATGAAAACGATCAGAACCGTTGGGTTGCCAGGTATAAACAGGTAAGTCAAAATTAGTAATATACACCCATGTGTTTAATGAATAAAATTTTTACCAAAATAAAGATAATTTTATTACGAACACGCTGATATAGGGTTGCCTGCGGAAAAACCTGTTCTCAATTTCGGTTGTCGAACTTCAAAATTCAAACTTTTCGTGCGAATAAAAAGTACGACAGAGAGGCCCGAGCGAGCTATCCAGTATAATAGGAGAGGCTGCAGCATTGCAGATACGTGCGGCTCGTCCTTCGGATGTAAGAGAGTTTTCAAATTTTTTCACACTCAGCATTTTGTGATTGGAAGAAATTTTTTTCGAATTCCCGTCATTTGTTCGAAAATGTAACAAAAGACAACTTTTTTTTTCATTTTCGTTGTTTTTAAATACAGTTTTCAGAAAATAATTATTCAGAACGTCCTTCTATTTTTTAAATTAATTTTTCGAAAAAAAATCAAATTTTTTCGATGATTACCATTTAAATTTTTTGTTTTTATCTAAAAAATTTTTAGCCTGGTGTTATAAGAAATAAGGCTAGTTGAGAAAAATTTTTTTGGAATTAGATTTCTCACTACTTGATTATGGTGACCGTTCAAATATAAGTTAATTACAAAATAAATTTTTTTTTTTTTGATATTCTTAGAATTTTTCAAAACAATAAAACAAAGAAATCGTCAAAATTTTAAGTTTAATGCCAAAAATTGAAGCTAACTGAATGAGCTTCAGAAGAATTTCTAATGATAATGCACTATGGATTTTAGTTTATAAGTTATTTAAAGGTACGCATACATTAGGGTGGGGCAAAAAAACAGACTATTTTTTTTTTTTTCCATCTCGCATGAAAATTTGTTGGTTTACGATGTTTTAAGAAGCCTCTCCACAAATCAGCTCGATGAAAAATTTTTAAGAGGTCGCTCACGAATTTCGAAAATATCAAAAATGATCGAAATTCGGATTTTTATTTAAAATTTTTTTTTTTTCTCGTGGCAGCAATAGTTTATATTTGTGAAATCATGACTATGCTGAAAATTTCAGCCCAAAATTTAAACATTTAAACGGTGCTCAAGAATTTCGAATATTAACTGATAATATGTAACTAATAGTTTGAATTAGTTTTTATAACTCAATTATTGTCATTTCACTTAAATATAACTTTTGCATAACCAATAATATACAGGACAGTCTTAAACAATAAAATTTGGTAAGTTTTAAATAAGCGAAAAAACCTACAAATTGGATTAAAAAATAAAAAAGTATGTAAATAACTTATTATTTCTATTTCTCGGGTTATATTTTCATTCCTTGTCATGCAAATTGATGGTGAAAAATTCGAGAAGCTTTATTATTAATATTTAAGGGTCGCTCAAAAACGTCCAAGAGACTGCGCTCGGAAACATTCAAAATTCTTGAGCGCCGTTTAAATATTTAAATTTTGGGCTGAAATTTTCAGCATGGTGATGATTTTACAAATATAAACTATTGCTGCCACGAGAAAAAAAAAATTTTTAAATAAAAATCCGAATTTCGATCATTTTTGATATTTTCGAAATTCGTGAGCGACCTCTTAAAAATTTTTTATCGAGCTGATTTGTGGAGAGGCTTCTTAAAACATCGTAAACCAACAAATTTTCATGCGAGATGGAAAAAAAAAAAAATAGTCGGTTTTTTTGCGCCACCCTAGTATACATACATTTAAACTTTTGGACCATGGTTTTTTTTGGAACCTATTCGATGAATTATAATAAATTATGGCATTATTCCTTGAAAATTTTAATATACGGATAAATGCGATAGTTTGCTTTCATTGAAATCGACTAATAAAATAATCTGAGATTCAAATTTAATTGTGATATATTGAAGTGTCATACTTGAAATCAGTACCAATATTTAAAATAAAAAGCCTAATAGAAAATCAAACGTCCAATAACTATAGAGAATATTACGATCATAATTAATGTTATTTTTTTTATTGATACATCATATTATTTGTACACTGTCAATAAAACGAAATTGAATAGACCCACTTGAATTGAGATGTTCGGATTTGAAAAGTGTTACACTGCATTATGTTAATTTAAGCAGTTTCAGAAATTTATTAAAAAAATAGGAGAACTAATGCAATAGCATAATTTCATTTAATGAGTGGTAAGATAAGTAATTTCATTGGTCTAGGCCTTTATATAGGCATGAAAATTAAAGCTTATTTAAATGCATTAAAGCTTTCAAATGCATATTCGAGAGATTGAATGAGTTGCCACATTCACAAGATATTGAAGAAAGAATAAGTAAAAATATGAATTTTTGATATTTTTTAAATTTGTAAATGCTATAACTTCTAAACTAATCGACCATTTGAGCTCATTTTCAAACTCGATCAAGGTAGTCACCCACAAAATACGTATACCAAAGTCGATTTCTCTTCGGATCTTAGACTATACAACTTAAAATTTTTTTTTTCCTACGATATCTCTCAAACGCAGTAATGGATTAAGTGATTTGTGCAGCAATCAGCCTGTTTTGCTGAGTTTTAGAGTTAATTAGAATTCGAAATTGGTCAACTTAATTTTTTAGAAGAGATTCGAAGAACAAAGGCATTACCATTTCTTTTCCCCACACATCTCTTGAATGAATCAACCGATGAAAACGATTCTTGTGATAATCGACGCGTTCTGTCGATTTCGAGAGTTGAGTAAAATTTAGAATCGATTAATGCAATCGTTTCGAAGATATCCGAAAAAAACCTCGAAAGAGGTTGACTCGGCGGGCCAGCTGTAAAACTTCCCGCTGTTTTTGCGCTCCTTGAGCATTTGTTTTTTTTGGGCTCTTTAAGCGTTATCACTTTAGCTACGTTATCCACTTCTTTCCTTTGCTCTGGCCCTCGGAGCAATCGAAAAATACCCATTCCACATCTTTTTTGACGTATCTGCAGTAGCTACACACCACCGAGTATACTATTGCACGCCTCGAACGCGAAGCGGCGAGATTGTTTTTTATAACCGACTTGTAAAGATCACGCAATTTTCTCGCATTAAACTGTATATATTATTTTTATATTACACTTAAACGTCATGAAAAGCACATCAATATAAAGAGGGTACACTAATGACTAAGCCTGATACTTTTTTTAAGTTGTCCAACGCGTTTTAATATAAAAAAAAGTTCAATAAAAAATCGGTAAATCGGTTGACCCTGTGCTATAACTTGTGCCATCGATTATAATACTAGAGTTCGGAGTTTGGGAACATGAGCGATGCGAGTCAACGTGTTTGCCATCAATTTAGTTAATCACTTTGCTACGCGCGCTGCATGTTTATTTGTTCATTGAACATTAGCTTATATTGTCGATCTGCATCCCAAGGTAGCGCAGAGATTCAGTGGTTGTTAATGTTACATTCTCTGTTTCAATTCAAAACTCAGTTGGAAACTTAGTTTCCTTTTCATCTTTAACAGAATAGCACACACCTCTCATTTGATTAGCGCCTTGAAATTATCAACTTATCTAAGTAAGTTCAAGGTATTTTCAACATCATACGCGACATAAATACATACTTTCCTGGTTCTGCTATATTCGGACCACACTGCGAGGGTAGCTCGGTTCACATTGAGTATAGCTCCGATTATTGATTTACCTTTTCAAAACTAAAGCTGGTTCTTCGCTTATCCTCCTCAGGTATCATTAGATGAAAAGTAACTACTAATAAAGATTAAGTTTCCCGATCTTACCCAGGCATAGCCATCCCTGTTTCCGATATCACGTAGAGGAAATTTGGTGTGATCAACTACCTACATAGATGTTGTACCTGATTGATCTAAGAACCAGTCAGGTCCTGACGATTTATGGAAATGCTCCGAAACAAGTACTATAGCCGTTTCCGATTTAGTGGCATACTGTTAGAGAAGATTATATTCTAGATCACTGTGCTATAGGTTACCCTGGATATAAACCTTATGCTTTCTTCTTAGTGGCATACTATTAGAGAAGATTATATTCTAGATCACTGTGCTATATGTTACCCTGGATATAAACCTTATGCTTTCTTCTTTCTATTGTTCACGATTTCGTATGCTCCGCAACTCCTCGCACTTGATACGTGACTAGTAACCACGCCATTTCTCAATTCCAAGCAGTGAAAATAATCTGGAGGGTTTTTGTACCCTTTCGCCGGGTAATTTATTGCTTTACAACGCCCGCAAACGTTTGTGTGCTCAGTTCCGTTGCATTTCTTAGCAATATGGTCGAAACTGCAAAATTTGTAACAGCGACTTAGGTTGTTCTTAATTCACATGCGATGTCTGGTTCAGCCGATTTTAATAAGTACCAGTTGTACTAATTTCTCTGCATAGAATTCACTCGTCAGAACATAAGCTAACCTACTAATGCGCGCGCATATGTGTGTGCGTGCGTGCGTGTGTGTATGTGTAAGTCTAAAAAATTTAGATACTGGCTTACCAATCGATATTACAATCATATCCATCGTGCGTGTTTATGGAAACAAGTCTGACGCGTGAATTGAAGACAAGTGCGTCCAATTGCACGAGTATTTATAAAAAAAAAAAAGCGGCACAAAACAGTCAAATATTATAAAGCATTGATTGCTTGAATCACCACTTTGTGGCTAAGTTGCATACAATATTTTTTGTTACTATCACTCAGTTACTATTTTGAGAGGGCTGAAGCATTCAAAATATTTATTTGTAAGTAAGTAAATTTAATGTTCCATAAACTCAATATTAAGTAAACCATCATTTTTAAGAAATAAAAAATTTTATTATTTAAGTATATTAATATATTCGCATGATGATAGTATTGGAATGAAAATATATCGTAATTTGGTGTTTTAATACGTTTCCGTACAATACATAATATAATACAGTACAGCCTCGTTATAAGTTACTATTAGGATCTGTAAGAGAAAAATTTTTTGAAAATGGTTTTCCCCTACTCCTATCTTTTACTCGGTGATCGCTCGGTTTTCTGCATATGTGTGCATCGTGTTCGTGTCCACAATCCTCTCATAAGTTAGTTGACGTTTGTCATTTATCTACGTACATACTTGATTAACTTATAAAAGGACTGCGGAAACAATCGCTTCACGACAACCGAAAAACTTCGTTAGTGAAACTGGAAAGAGGGTAACATTCCGAGACGAGCGAAAACAAATAGAGGGGAAGTAACTTATAACCGAGTAACTTATAACGAGGTTGTACTGTATTGGCAGGGTGCGGAGTATAGGGTGGGGACAATCGAATCGATTGTAGCGCCTGTAGTGGACGAAGTATGCGTTAAATCGCACTTGTCTTGTGAATAGTTAAATGAAAGCAGTGTTAAAAAATAAGAACAAGTAGTTGTTGTGTTGTTAATTGCAAAAATACTGACAGAAATAGTAATTGCAAGTTTTATACATCTCCACCCATGATGTTCATCTTTGGCTAAAAATTATTACGGGGAATTTTTTAAATTACGAATTTTTAACACAAAGTATTTTTAATTATTGAGTTTTAAAACTTAAAATTACGAATAATTGAAATCACTTTAAATTCTTTACTTAATGCAAATTAATAATTTTAACTTCGAAAAAGTTATAATTATAATTATTTCAACGTATTTGTTATTATGACTATTATTGTTGTTATTATTATTATTACAAGGTAACCTTATGTCGTTCAAAATAATATTTATTTTGCATTTATTAAAATTTTGTATACTTATTTTTTTCAGTACAATCTACTCTATATTTTTCCACCTTTCAAATGTGGTATCACAGATATATTTCGCAATCTTTAAAAATTTTAATTATTTGTTTATAGAAATTTTTCGTATTCTCTCTGTGCTTTTTGAGAATGATTTAATGCGGTCGACAGATGTCGTTTTCGTCGCGCACCCTGCTAATAACATAATTGTTTAAGCCTTGAAATACATTAAATAGTTAATTTTTTTATGATTTATATTTAAATTTGTAACGGGGTAAAATGAGTTATATTATCGACCCACATCGTGATTTTTCACTGATGATTACTTACCCTACCTGAAACCCCGAACGAACATTCAAATAGAATAAGATCCCAGAGCAATCTGACATAACTTATTTTCACACAGATAAAACCTTATTTTTTCAGGAGCATCTTATGTGCTTTGAATACCTGCGTGCTTGTGGAGCTTGCCTTGTGACACCTGGGCAGGTACAATGTGAGAGAGGTAACTAAAAATAAGAGTCACGTAACTGAATTTTTGTATTTATAATTATAAAAAAGCTCTTCGAGCTCGAAAATACTTTAGGATGCCGTTGTTTTCGAAAAAAAATTTTTTTTACCATTGTTTCTCCATCGATATCTCTCAAACGAATTGACCGATTGAGACGGTTGAGGTGGCAATAGACGCGTTTTATCAAGTTCTAGAACTGATCAAATTTTGAAAATAATTTATCCAGTCGTTTTTGAGAAATTTAAAAAAAAACTAAAAAAAAAAATTTTTTTGATTCTCTCGTCAACGGGTTCTCTTGAACGAATGAACCAATTTGATGGTTGAGGTGGCATTCGACGCAGCTTATAAAGTTTTATAGCTGATTAGATTTTGGAATCAATTCATCGAGCAAATTAAAAGTTGTCCAAAAAAAACATTTTTGAAAAAATTTTATTTTTGAAATATCTCCGAACGCACCCTACCGATTAAACTTAAATTTTTACAGCTTCTAGATATTAACAAGCCGCGTCAAATGAAACCTCAACGATACTAATCGGTCAATCCGTTCAAGAGTTATAGATATTTACATACATACGTACGTACGTACGTACACACATACATACACTCGGACATCACCGTGAAATTAGTCAGAATAGCTTCCTAGAACCTCAAAACGTCAAAATCTGATAGAAATTCGGTTTTTGAAAATCGGACCGAAACCAATACCTTATCGAATTTTTGAAAATTTTCAATTTCCTTAGCGGGAAGTTAAAAATGAGTTCTTTTTTTTGGCACGCCCTACTGTATACTATACGTTGCGCGCAGTGGGCACATACACAGTAGACTGAAACAAATTGTGAGTTTAAGAAGGGTAACTGAATTACTATGGACGTCCCACTTGCTCTGAAATGCCTGCATAGTGCTCTCACGCTCATACTCCTGGCTGAACAATTTTTGTGTTTAGGGAATGTTTGGTCACTACAATTTGTGTGACTAATGAAATATAACTTTGTAATAGTTACCTTATTAACATATTTAAAAATCAGGCATGTAAAAAGAAGTAAAGTTCATTTATTTTTTGTGGAGCTTTAAAGCGTCTGACAAAAGTTCTGGTCCATGGAAAGTGTCTGACACTTGTGATACTACTTCAGAATAATATTCTACAAAACATATATAATAATCAGTCATACAAATTTAATTTAAGTAACTCTTATTTTTAGTTACCTTTCTCACCTGGTACATACCCAGGTGTCACAAGGCAAGCTCCACAAGCACGCAGGTATCCAAAGCACATGAGACGCTACTGAGAACCTAAGGTTTTATCTGTGTGAAAATAAGTTATGTCAGATCGCTCCGGGATCTTGGACTAAAATGAGTTTTTCGACTTGTCGCCGGGCGCGCTAATTGAAGAGGCTCGCTTACGAGGTCCAATCATAATTAAAAAAGGGTGAAATATTCCGATAATTGCCGAAGACAATCGAGTGAAATCGATAAAAACACAAGACAGCAGCGGAAGCGACATAGAGCCAATAGGAACGGGTAACCAGCTAGACTTAGGACTGCGACTACCCGAACATCAGGTAATTAATCAAGTCGCACTTGGGTTCTCATTGTGGAACCAAGCGAAAACTTCAGGTTTTATAACCAGAATACCAGACAGGGAAGCCGGTATTCTTTATCAACTTATTACTGATTGCGTTTGAACAGCAGGTCGAAGGAGAACACGAATGATTTAAAAAAGACGAGTAACCTGAAAAATTGATACGAGAAGGAAGTTAACTCAAGGAAAAGAACACGAGACACCCAGGACACACAAGACTGATAAGTGCCAGGACAACTTACAAAGAACAAACGACGAAAAAGAATTCAACGTAAATCGTGATAGGTATTTTGTAAAATATTTCAGGCAGAGAGGCCGGAATATTTATTAATTAAAATACGTAAATAAACGTCGTGTCCGCAGATTATTGTCGTGTCAGTTAACGTGTAATAAAATAATCAAAAACCGGACTTGAACATAATTAGTTTCGTTAAATTCAGACAGGGAGGCCGGATTTACTACGCAATAGAAATTTCCAGGCAGTTCGTGTAAACCACGCGCTGGAAAAATTCTTCCAGAACTTTCGGGACCGTTAGTGGAAAACACACGCCGGAAATATTCATTTGAACCTAGTCTCGAATCTAGTCACATATAATTCAGCATTAAAATTAGAATAAATTAATTATAATTATATATTATATGTAATTAAATTAACCAAATAAATAAAATAAAATCAATTAAGTAATTTATGAACGTCAAAAGTGCAGTAAAGTTCTACGCGTAGAATTAAGACTCGGTTCTGGAAGACCGTTAATACTTCCAGTAGCGCCCTGAAAAAGGACGACCAAGGTAGCAGTATCCCTGCTATGAATTGATCATATAATAATAAAATCATACAAGCTTAAATTATTATGTTTCATCATCGTAAATAGTTTACCTGAAGAATTGTAGTCTGATGAATTCTTTGATTATTCACATAAGTGTAAGCATCTCTAGAGGCCGGTGTTAAAGTTACAATATTCTCAGTGAAAGCAATAACGCAGTGACGAGGCATAACTGTAGGACCACAGAGAGTTAAAGTTTGATTATGAACAGCTTGGCTGCCTGCAGATGTTTCAGATCCAACTTCTGTAACATTTGGTAAGAGTCGGTGCCTCACCCCTGCACCATTCGGAACATCTGTTCCATCAGCATTAAGTTCTAACAAGAACGGTAATCTTTCATCTTCATACTTGTGATCCATTTCACCCCATTTTCCAGTTGGCTTCTTCTTTCTCTTTCTTGGTACATAATCGGCTGGTCGCCTTCTTACATGAAACATTATTGACCCTAAAAAAATCAAGAACTCAGTAAAGCTATAACAATATAAAACAATGAAATTATGGTTAACGTATATACTTGGTGAAGACTTAAAATTAATTTTTCTGCCCTCCGGCCGGAAAGTGGCAACTTTCGGGCCACTGCCCTAAACGAAGTTGCAACTTTCCGGCTTCGTCGAGCAGAAAAATAGTATACGCACCTTGGCCAGTAAAAAAGAAAGCCTCAGACCACATGTTTGTCAGCCTCGGCTTCGCCTCGGCCAACAATTACATGTGCTCTGAGACTTTTCTTATTTTACTGGCCTAGGTATGTAATATACTATTGGTTTGTTTTGAAAAAACTAGGTACTATGTGTTCGTAGAATAGATTATCTTGCTAAAACAAAGCAAGCATCTGCTCGCCTGCTTGTGCGACATTATATAGATGATATTAAAGAGGAAAAAACTTTCTTAGGGAATAGAGCGAAGCCGCGTTTTACCACTTCTCTAAGTGGCCTGCTGACCAGTACAGAAAACTGCGACCACAGGCGAATTTTTCAAGCCCACTCTGATAACAGTCGTGTATAGTTCCCAAAAAATTTGGAAAATCCAAAAGTGCACGACTCATAATGCTCATTTATTATGAAATAATAAAATAATAATAAAAAAAAATGGCGAGAAGCACGAATAAATTTAAAATATATACAATTTTCATTCATTAAATTTTTTTTTTTTTTTTTTTTTAATTATATTAGTATTTTTTTTATAATTATAAAAGAACCTACTCAAAATATCTCGATTAATAACAAAAAAAAATATATGCAAATAAGACGGCTGAGGCAGCCGTTCGGCACGCGCGTGGCTCGGGTGATCACCGAAGTTAAGTTGTATCGAGCATGATCACAACTTGGCTGGGTGACCGTTTAGCCACGCGTCGGGTTCGAACGAAGGTCTCTGATTGTTAGGCGCGGGATGAAGATCCAGTGGTCGGTAAAATGGGAATTTTATCGATCACTGGAGCTTCACCCAAACCGAAACTGTACTGGCTAGGTTTTTTCTGTGGTTTTCCTAGCCACTGCACCTCCATTGCACAAGGGAGCTTGTAGGGCATCACCGTAATGATGCAGTACAGTATAAGGAAGCAGTTTGCGATTTGAAGACAAAAATGTAAAAAGATACTCCTGTATTCTATAAATTGAAATAAAGAAAAATAAAAAAAAAAATATATGTAAGTAGAAAAAAATAAAAAAAATTGAATTGAAAAAAAAATTCAGGCTTACCAATTAGTAAAAAAAAACAGCTGTACTAGGACGGTAACGCGTAAGCGCCCCTGGTGGAATAAATGTACGTATAATGTATAGATATATCACCATCCATGTTAATTTTACATAGATATATATAGATATAGTTATACTGACTTGTTTTTATTTTATTAATTGTAACTAAACGACGCTGAGTTACCTAGCCATTTACAATTGGGGACCTTCAAATCTATCGAAGAATTTAAAAAAAAAATTTGATTCAATTACTGGATTTTTTCCCAAGTTATCATGCATACGGGGTTCATACTTGACGGACAGGAAATTTTTTTAAACTATTTTGATGTTTTCTCCGTTTTTATTGAACTAAATAAATTTTTGAAAAGTTATGGAACTAATCTCCATCAAATTATCTTTAAAATAGTATGCAAAATATCTTGATACCGTGAACGAACAAGAGTATAATAATTGAAATAGTTGCCGAAGTGAGGCGAAAAAAATTTTTCGATCGTAAAGCACACTCTGATGCTTCGCATCATGAGTCGTGCAATACGTCACGTACTTTACCGATTTGTAATTAAGTCAAGTGAATTTTGATTGGTTTAAAACTGAAGTAGTCGATACAACTTCATTTAATCAGTCAAAAACGGTGGACTTGACTAACTGAAATGTTATTTTCTTAGATATGTCTACATCTACATTTTAAAGAAATTGCCTATCTACTTAGAATTTGGCAATCTTCCATGATCTCTATCATATTATAAACTTCGAATTAGGACATAGTAGAGTAGAAATCATATTCTATGATATGTAACATCTTTACTTATGAATCGCGATTCAACGATCAATTAGTAAATATTTTATATGATATTATTATAATTCAGAACATATTCAATAATTTTTCTGAACATTTTTACGTTCAACTTGCTCCGAAGATACTAGTATAAATATTAAGAATGAGAGAGAGTGAAATAGAAATAGTTGGATGGACGAATAATGTTTATTCATCTATTTCTTTGCGCATCTGCACTGCGAGACCGGGAACGATTTTTTTTCGGAGTAGAAAGATTATCTTTAAAAATATGTTGCATACAAACAATACAGATTTTTTGTAAAAATTCTTAGCTTTTCTATGAAAATTTATAAATACTTGGCATATCTAAGTATTGAATACTATTGACAAATAACCGATAATTTCATTACTGCAGTTATGTATTACGAAATTTATAGTAAGAATGTAAGAAATTTTCGTTAATACTACTTGTTTATTTAAAAAATTAATGTATTTTTACTTTTATTTATATTTCATTGATATAGAATCGCAGCACTCTTCAAAGGTCTGTTTAATTATTTTTCAGTATTTTATTTAGTTATACGGTTTTTGTGATTATTAATTTACCAAAGTATTAAAATTAACTTGAATTATGTACTTAATTGTATGAAAAATGTAAAAATCACTGTCTGCATAGTAAGAATAATATACAATCAGTACTAAATATTTTTCAGTAACTAAATATTACTACAGTTTGTCTCGTGAAAATATCTCTGGATCTACTGACTGGAATAATAAAACATTGTTTTGAACGTAGTTATTTTGTCAATGTAGCAAAAATTCGGAATTTCAATGTCATTCCAAGTTTAAATACAAAATTTAATAATTTTATCTGAAGTTTTCTAGCAAAAATGCACTAAAAATTAAGCCCCTTTTTCCGTGTTATTACATGTCACGAACGAACTTCACAAATTTAATCAAAGTAAATCAACTTAAAACAAGCGATTTTTCTGGTCGTGCCATCGCAAATCGTGTCGACAAGTTTATTTTTGATTTTTTCATTTTGTTGTGAAAATTGAGAATTTTTTACACAAAATATCTAATTTGCACGATGGGAATATTTTTTGTTTAAATACAATTGGATAATTAAATAATTGTGACTGATTTTTTCTAACGGTAAAATAATTTTATCAAGTTGAGTATTTTAAATTTTAACTTTTAAATTTACAGCGGAAAAAAATTCGTTAGCAATTATTGTTCCTAAAAAACATTTTTTTACTTGTTCCTTCATAAAATTATTTCATCAAAATGTATTGACGATCGCTAGAAGCTTAGCTTAAGAATCTACTTTGTTCAATTTATTAGCGATATGAGTAAATGTATGAGAAATACAAAAATATACTTAAACCCATTTAATGAGTTACCGTAACGTAAGACGATATAATGTATTTCATGATGCTTAACCTATCTGTAAAATTGACTTTATCATAGATTGCGTTTGAATTATTCTATTACACTATAAAAAATTCGCGGAGTGAATGCGGATTAAATCCGGAGTGAATGCGGAGTGAATGAATTTTTAATTATTCACTCCCCTCGGAGTGAAATTCACTCCAAAGGGAAGTTCTCGCGGAGTAGATAATTTTATATTAATTTAATCCCTCCGGAGTGAAATTCACTCCGGAGCGGAGTTTTGAAAATATTATTAATAAAATATGCTGATATGCACACACATACATATTTAGGCACACACGCGCACTCGCACACGACCGCACGCACACATTTGCACACACGCACAAATTTGCACACACGCACACATTTGCACACACGCACAAATTTGCACGCACGCACAAATTTGCACACACGCACAAATTTGCACACACGCATGCGGAGTGATTTTTTTTAAAACTCCTGAACTCCGAGTGGCGGAGTCAATCCAGAGTGAATTCGGATTTTATTTCACTCCCAATTCACTCCGGATTTTTTACAGTGTAATGATGATGATAATGACTACCAACTCATCATGTTATAGGATAGGTATGTATAAAAACTGTATGAACATTCAAAATGCTTCCGATAATAAAAGTTGTTTAATCATATAGAGCAAGCATTTTATTTATATATATTTTAACACAAAATAATCCCAACGTGATAATGACATACTTTGTGTGGAAAATTTTCGGCTTTGAGAAAAAATATCGAATTCGAAATTAAAACTTTCCGCAAGACCAAAAAAATCAATTTTTTATTTTAATTGAATTTTTTAGACACGAAATATGTGTAACACTTATTTCATATACAGTGCATCTATTTTCGGCATATATTTCTTTTCACGCAGAGGAATAACAAATATTACAATTAAGGTTGATATAAGATCGAAAAGAATCAAGATTATTTATTTTTTTTCGATTAAAATTGAGGTCCAAATGAACGAGCTCATGATTGAAATCTTCAGTAAAAAAAGAAAAAAGTGCTTACGCCTGATTCCCCAGTCCATCATGTTGGCAGGTTATTTTGATTAAATTATTTAAGAAGTTTTAAGAGCAAAAATAACCACTTGTTCCACTAATCTTTAAATTATGTCATTAAATAATCTGTAGCCTGTTCTTGATTCTCAATGATAATTATCACTCCAATTTCGTACAAATAACATTCATTTATTTGTAATCATTGAATGCATTAAAATAGAAAATTGTTAACTCATCAGTAGATAATCATTCTAGTTATAGTGAATCAGTATTCTAGCCAAAATACTTTAAAATATTTATAGGAGATTACAACCAATTTTTAATTGTTTCAACTTTCTCATGGTTGTTTTGACTTATCACTTTCCACATCAATTCACAAACGTCAAAATACCTATAATTCAGAAGGATTTACAGTAATTTCTTTTGAGTAGACTCATTTTCTTCACTACTAACTATTATTTAAACAGTAATAACAGTTAATCAATAAGATTATATTTCATAATAATTTGAAATCACCGATCATTTAATTAGCACACGTAAACACTACTTTTTGACAAAATATTTAAAAGTTATATCCTATTCAAATTCAATCACTAAATTCATCACTTATCACATTATTACGTTTCAACTGCACCGTTATGAACTTTGATTATTTTTCTTACGTGTGTTTGGATTATATAAGACTATACATACATGTATATATACATGTATGTATATATACATTTAATTTTTAATAAGTATCTTTCGAAGTTGATTTATAAATAATATCAATTTACCTATCACAATAGCAAACTTGAAGACAATTTAAATATATTAACGTTTCACTAATAAATAATCAAGTTAACAATGTTGGTTCGTACAACATACAATATAGATTCGAAAAGCAACTAAACTTTACTGAGCTTTAAGAGGACTGTGCAACTCTCACAACCCCTCTACCTTTTTACTCTACTATCGATCGTTACTATCTGCCATGTCGTTCAATATAAATATTATTCTCTACAGTGTTCTAATTTCCCGTCAAATGAATCTTTTAGAACTTGTTTTATAATTTGACTATCTATTGATCGTCTATAACACTTTGAAACATAAAATTGAATTTAGAAAGAAGGGTCATTTTTATATTTTCCTTATCAGGGGTTATCAGATATTTTCAACTGAGGTTTTTCTTTGAAACAAAATATCTCAACACTAACTACAGACTGCACACCAATGCACTACTGCCTAATCGAGCGAAGTGCGTTTTAATTTTTCGATAATGTTTGTTTGTTTAAGAGAAAAACTCGGCCAAAGTTCCTGATTACTGTATTAGTGCAACAAAGATAATACCGTTCGCCTACTTGGGTGCGAGAGAGAAAAAAGTAAGAACCCCTATTGCTGAAATCTCTACATAATAGCATTAAATTAAGGATAGGGTAATATACCCATCAAAAAAAAAATTAGAAGCGCAAAAAATTTTTTTAATTTCTTGTTCGATTTTTGAAGGGCTGCAACTTTGTAAGACATATAATTACTAATTATATACGGGCCCTTTTAATCGGTAACATATATTCATGATTATAAATTTATTATACATATACGTCATTGTGAAGGGAAAAAAATGATCTCGATTTAGTGGAATAAACCTTAGCTTGTTACTAATTATTAAATAAAATTAATTCTTTCAACAATCATTAGCGCATCCCTCTCCTATTACTTTAGATTATTTTATTAAATATTTCAGGACACGTGTCACGGTTATAGAACGATGGAGCACACACCTAGTATTCATAATTATTTAATCTATTTAATTATTTTTTTAAATGATTAAGTAAAATGGCTTGAAAGTTATTATGATAATTATTTTCTAATGACTAAAATTCTTCCGTAGAAAAAAAAACCTTATATTACAAAACTAAGAATTGCGTTTTTGATGGCTTCTTTTCAGAAACATAAAAAACAACTTGACTTTTCGATGATATGTATCAAGTTATTTTACCCTTCAAAAAAAAAAAAAAAAAAAAAAGTTTGGAAAATCCAGAAGTGTACGCCTCATAACGCTCATTCAAATATATATAAATAACTAATTATTCAAATTCCCTACCGAAGAAATTAGAATTTAATCAATAAATGAAATTAAATATCATTGGATTTGTTATTATTTTTTTTTATTCTTATTATTTTTAGTTACTTGAATTTTAGTGTTCAATCTTTCGCGGTATTGGCGTCCGATGAGAAACATACAGCGCACGCGTGTACATATTTATCAACCTGGCTAACAGCACCCGAACGCGGCCAAATGCCCTGAACGTCGTATACACTGAGAGAAAAGTGCTTAGTAACCTAAACTATTCAGCGACAGATATAAAAATATAGTCTCCCTAACCAATTTTTTTGTTACTGGAACTATATACTAGTGTGAATCAGCACGAAAAAATAGTTACATTAACTAAACTTAAGAAACTATTTTTGCCTCATTATGGTCACTACAAAACGTCAATCTTTTTGAATCAAGGCTCAGTGGTGAACACAATATTACCTTTATCATTGGGTCAATTAACATAATATAGATACAGTAACTATGTTAGCTTAGTGACTGTGTGATAGTTGGTAAAAATAATTTTAGTAGTTGACTCAATTAAGAGTTTAGTTGTCGTCTCATAGAACTGCATTTATTTAGTTTCTTTTACTACTGACAAAAGTATCAACCGTACTATTTCATCTTAGTTGTCTAAACAATCAATTTCCAGTTAATTTAATAATTATAGAATATTTCTGCTGACTAATAATCAACTGTAAAAAAAAATTCAAAGGAGAATATAGTTATGGATACCATTAATATTTAGTTTCCCTGGCTATAAATTCCGATCCTAATGCCAAAAGTGCGTATTGCAAAATATACGCCGTATTTGTTCTGCTGAGCCAAAAAAGTGAAAAAAATTTTTTTTTTATACCAAAAGGGCGTGTAAAAATTTTTTGTTGTCAATCAATTCGGAATTATTCATTAAAATGAAAATCAATCAAGATAATATATATCTTTTCTCCCAATAAATTTTCCTTTTAGCTTAAACAACTTTTCTTTTTTTTTTTTTTTTTTTTGATTGAAGCATACAAAAATTCTCACATTAAAAAAATAGTAGTTATTCTGAGAAAATTTATTTTCTTCAAACTAAAAAATGCAATTGTTACTAAAAACTAACATATCTTGCTACAAAAAATATCTCCTATATTGAGAAATTAAAACTCTTTAAAATAGTAAAAATTTTTCGATTTAAGCGTGAGAATATGTTGACTTGAAAAAAAATTTTTCGATTCGAGATAAAAATTCAAGATAAATTTTTACTTGTTACAAAAGTTTTGATTTCTTAATATTAGATATTTTTTGAAGCAAGATGTATTAGTTTTTTGTAGCAATCTGCACTTTTTTGTTTAAAGAAAATAAAATTTCTCTCAATGAGTACTATTATTTAACGCAAGAACTTTTCATGCTCCAACCAAAATAGAATAGTTGCTTAAACTAAGGGATAAATTTCTTGGGAGAAAAGATATATATGGAGGAGAGGGAAGTCACCAGAGCAAAGCAACAGCAGTGGGAGTAGTTCGGTGCTCGCCACTAGATTGCGCCCACCTTTCGTAGTGTCCCTGGTAAGAAACTTATTTCAGAAGTATTATATTTCAAGCTTGAGAACAATTCTGGCATTAGTACTTCTCTGTTATTTGACAGAGTGACTAGTATCATTTTCGATTGTAATATAGTATGTACTAAATTACGTTATGACATTAATGTTTAACATTAATGTTTCCTAAAATAATTTTTGTAATAATGAAAAAACATCAAGTACATCCCTCACAGATTTGAATCACCGTGAAAGTGTAAACACCGTGGATCCACCGTGGTTACACGGTGGGTTTGTTCCATTTCACCACCGGGTATACATAGTGTATCCACTGTGATTACGCGGTGTATCCACCGTGATTCCACGGTGGCTTGACCACTGTGTATACACGGTGTTTCCACTATGATTACGCGGGGCATCCACCGTGATTCCACGGTGGCTTTGTGCTATTTCACCACCGTGGTTCCACGGTGTATCCACCACGTAATCACAGTGGTCAAGCCACCGTGGAATCACGGTGGATACACCGCGTAATCACAGTGGTAAAATGGAACAAACCCACCGTGTTTCCACCGTGATTCAAATCTGCGAGGGATTTAATGTAATAGAAAATAATTTTCTGTATTTATCACATAAATGTTGGCTATTAAAGAAAAAAGAATTCAGTAACAATGAAACAAAATTCGCACTACCGATCGCTAAATAATTTTGTTTCTTGCAATACTAAATTATGGCAATGGTAACTATGAATGTTTAGTTACAATAAGTCAAATTAGTACATTCGCAGAAAGTTCGATTTTCTAGTGTGTACATCTAGACTCAAATACTTATTGCTACTATTATAAATGATCTGGAGAACTGAGTGTACATTATTAACATCACAATAACCTTAATGTATATTAGACTAAGAATAAATTGCTTACTACAGTATAAATTATAGTTATGTTAACTTTAAACTGATAGTAATAAAAACTTTCCCTAAACTAGTTATGTTCATTATTACTATCTTAGTATATGTAACTAAAAATAGTAAGAACGACTATGTAGTCGTAGAGCACTTTACTGTGGCGTATTAGTTACTGAAACTGACTTCAATAGCTGAGTCGTCTGTGAACTACGATTCCTTAGTTCAAAAAATCGATTTTTTCTCTCAGTGTAATCATAGAAATATACCCATATTGAAAAAAAAATGGATATAGGTATACAAAAGACCAGTGTTTTTCAACATTTTTCATCATAATTATAATTAAACGACACTGAATTAAACAGTCCTTTCAAATAGCAAACAAATCGGTGTCGTTCTGAAGGTAATAAAAAAGGAATGGTTCTGATACGTTAAGTTTTTCGAGTGTAATCGTGGCACATCTACACGAGGCAGTTTGAGTCCAGAAAAATACTTGACTTTGACATGTTAAGAGCAATGCACTATCTCAAACGATTCGCGTTATTAGGCGTACAAAAGAGAAATCCTACCAAAAAAAGGTTTTTTGTAAAAAAAAAATCACGTTAAATACATATTCAACACTTTTTACGAAAGAAAGAAGCTAACTCTACAAAAAATAACTAAAATCTTAAGAAGTACCAAGTTGTTTTCCATACTTTCTGGAAAAAGTTCCCATAACATAAGTATGGGAACAATCCCCATCATTATGGTAACAGTTCCCATATCGCATGTAATAGAATTATGGTAATGATCACCATACTCACAGGAATAGTTCCCATAAGCAAATAGAAACAAATCCTATAACCACATTGTAACGGTTCTTAAGTGCAAATGGGGATAAACCCTCTATATTATGGTAACTATTCCCATAATATTATGGTAATCGTTCCCATAATACTATAGTAAATGTTAACATGTATTATGGTAATGATTACTATGTATTATGGTAATAGTTACCATACATTATGATAATAATTACTATAATATTACGGTAATGGTTACTATTATATTTAGAAATTAAAATCATTAATCATTAATCTAATGTTTGCAGATTAATTTGGTGTATGGTATACGGAAAGAATCTTTTGATAAAATTTAATCTGTAATTTCGAGTAATCCTGGGCCGTTGCAAAAAATTGGTATTTTTTGTTTTAAATTTAATATTTTTTGTTTAAATATTAACGTTGCTAGACTATGTTTTACTCTACTACTGAGTAATTTTTTAAAAGTCTTATATTTAATCGATTATTGTGAATATCTCATCTTAATCTATTTATTTTTACTTAATGCGATTAATTTTTACTCCCCAATATACCATTTTTTTAAACCCATTAACTTTTTGAAGAAAAACTGCCTATAACTCGAATAAATTTTCTTACCTATGGAAGTAATTTTTACTCTAAACTGCAGAGTAATATTTCAGTAGTCTTCGTTGATCTTCGGTTAACATCGGCTTTAATTAAATGTCTTTTATTTTGCTCGCGACAACTTACATGTTACGCACACATACGTAGGGTTAGAAAAAAGACGATCTCTGTATCTCTCTATAACTTAATATTTATTTTAAAAAATTTGTATCTTTTCTTTTTCAACACGATAAAGTATTTTTTTTTTTCTTTTTCAAAATATTTATTTTAAGTCATATGCTAAGGCAATTAGATGGTTTTTAGATTTTTGATGGAAATTTCAGACTATTAATTGTAATTTTTGACATAGAATTTTTTAATTTCGCGAAAATTATTTTTTTGCGTTGAACTATGATTTTTCTCCCTATGCACTTAAAAAAAAAATGTTGCTCCGAAATGACGCACCCTAATATATATATATATATATATATATATATATATATATATATGTAATAGAACCAAGTTTTAAGGACACGATTACGCCTAGAATTCATATCGGATCCTAATGAAATTTTTTACACTTATTCTATGGGCTATTATCACGGTTAAGTTCGGAGATGGGCTAAATCGTTCGATTAATTTAGAAGTTATGACTGTTTGAAATTTGCACGATTTTTCGAAAAAATCAGTTTTTATCCACTTTCAAGTTCATATAATTTTAATACTAATACTCAGACAATTTCCGTAAAAAGTATCTAAAAGCTTGTCTAATAAGCTTTAATTTATGACCTTATACTTTATGTTTTGACCATTTCTTCCAATAATTTGATGGCCTTGAATATTTTAATGGAATCAAAAAATGTTAAAAATATGGTTTTCATTCCACATAACTTGAGCATTTCCCATTAAAATCAAATTTTGTCAGTTTTATTTTATTGTGAACAAAATAACCTGTAAATTTCACGGCTATTTTATATTTTAAAAGTATTTCTTTTGTTATTTTTGATGTTTCAAACGTACCTGTATGCCTTATAATTATAACTTTCTCGTCATCGTGATAGCCCCCTGTTCAAAAAATCTCATAGAATCCATTAGATTCTCATATATTCCTATAGAAATTTTATAAGAATGAATGAGTTCTATGAGAAGTGCTATAATTAAGTATAAGGCCTTATACATACAGTTATAAGAATCTATCGGATTTTTCAAGCAGGGTCGTTAGAAATCTTATTAGATCCTAATGAAATTTTCTACACATATTCCATGGGCAACTTTTTGATTAGCTTCGAAGATGAGCTAAATCGGTCGATTAGTTCAAAAGTTATGGATGTTTGAAATTTTTACGCTTTTTCGAAAAAATCAGTTTTTATTCACTGTTAAAGTTGAATAACTTCGAATTCAAAACTTTTAGACGATTTCTGTAGAAAGGTTCGTTTAATAAGTTGAAATTTTTAACTTTAAACGTTATGTGCTGACTCCTTTTTCCAATAATTGGATAGCCCTGAATGTTCGGACAGAATCAAGAAAATTTCAAAATATGGTTTTTATTCCTGATAACTTATGCATTTCTCAGTATAATCCAATTCTATCAGTTATATATTATTGTGATCTTTTAATTATTAAGGTTCGTATAACTCTGAAACTAAATATTTTAGATAATTTGTACCTAATGTATTTTAAGGATGAATTGATAGGCTTTAACTGTGTACCTTAAACTTGACATTATTACTGTTTTATAATACTTTTAAAACATTGAAAATTTTCTTTAATATAGAAACGCGCATCTTTCATGGTTTCAAGTCTTAATAACTTATGCACTACATATTAAAATCTATTTCCGTTAAATTTTCCTGTCGATAATAAAATAATCTTCTAATTCGTTTGCACTGAAACATAACTTTTTGTTCATAGTAATACTGTTAGGTTATAGTCATCATCAAAAAATTAAACAAACAATGTAGGCTATGAATAAAGCAATACTTCATTTGCGTAAAGGTTATACTGGTATATTATCTATACAAGTTTTGTTAAATTAACTATCTGAAGTTCTTCGAGAAAGTAAGTCGTTGTCCTTTTTTACACTCACTCTTATAAAACGAGTCTAATTTTATACCATGACTACTAGGGTGGGTAAAAAAAATCAACTATTTTTTTTTTTACAAGTCACAGGGAAAAATGGGTTGCTAGATACCTTAAAAAAATTCTCACCAAATATGAGCTCTTAATTTCAATAGGAAGATGGCCCTCATCGCAGTTTTTTATTTTTTTCTTAGTCAAATAGAAAAAAATTCATACCTCATCATTAATTGATTGTACAGAAAAATGTTCTGAAAGAATTTCGTAGGAAATTTAATGCTCTACAAAAAAGGTATCTTATGTTTTTTCCCGTAAGCCTCACCATTTGAATGATATTGAAGATTTAAGTTTGATTATTTTAAGACAAATATCATTTTTGTTTATGAATTTTATAACTCGACAATAAATGACTATTATCAAATGCGCAATATTAATTTTTGTAGGAAATTAACTGCTCTATAAGAATGGTGTCTTATGTTTTGGCGATTAAATTAAGCCTTCAAAAGATATTCATCATCAAACATTCATGTGTACTGATTTGCAGAGTTTTTGATTAGATATTCGAAAAATATCAATTTAATTTATGAATTTCATACAAATTTCATTTTTTTTTTATTAATATTTTTATTATTTGACTTTTATTTTCAAAATTTTTTCCCAACAATTCTGAACATTTTATTTTTAATTATTAAAAATCATGATTATGTTATTTTTTTTCGATAACGTCTTCAAAACGGCTTTAAAAATTTTTCCACTATAGCTGGATATTGTCCTAGGGAAAATTTCTTCTCTAGAGAATTTTTGTTTTGTATTTTATTTCTTATTGTAAGTTGTTAAAGAGCATCGAAAAAATTACCCTACTTACAACAAAAATTGTTTGAAAATTAATAACTTAGCTGAAAATTGAAATAAAAAATTTTTTCATAACTAATTGGACATTTTTTTTAATGATGAATAAATTTCCTAAACGAGCCGTGAATTGATTTTTTCGAAAAAAATTTTCCCGGCCCCGTAGACCTAAAAAACAAAACCAAAAAATTTAGAAAAATTTTGTCTTGACCTATTTCTTATGATTCCGAAAAAACCGTGGCTCAGAAAATTATTTTGCTGGAAGATCTTTAAACTAGAGATTTCAAGCTTCAATTTGCTTTTTTTATTTTTTCGATACGATCATTTTTCACGAAAATACAGCCTTCCAAAAATCACTAAAAAATTTATAAAATTTTCTTGTTCCTTTAATTTTTTGGATAAGTGTAGAATAAATTTTAGTGTAAAGTTTATGCAAATCTTTTAATGCAATTTTATTATAAGTAAATAATTTAACGCGTGGAGAAATTAAAGAATAACCATAGATGAATTGCAGTAGTGTCCACTTACAGTGGAGTTGTTGCGCTGCAACGATCATCATACGATCCTCCTGTAGTAGAACTTCTGATTAAAAAACAGCTGTGAACATGCACCAGCCAACAAGTACTCACAGCACTTAATCAAATACAATTTTGATAACGTACACGATATTAAAATGAACTTGACACTGGAAACTTATTACTAGATGTCGACTAGACATCGTTAGGCCAGCTCGTGTTAGTAATGTAATTATTGGTTATCATTAGTATTTAACACTTAAAAATACGAAATATTTATAAATTTTCGCGTCTTGTTTCCTCTGCGTACTCTTTTAACTCAATATAGTCGTACAAAGCGAATGTAATACGCAATTTATTATTGTGACGGGGCAGCTAGAGGTTCGATTGCTCGAATCGGTCGCGCCATTTTAGGGAACCCCTAAGTTCACTCACTATCCTTATTGACGCATATATTTTTATTCCTGGTTCACTGGCACTCCAAAAGACACAACAGTCTTGTCACTGGATCATTTCAGTATTTTGCTAGCCACATTCAAGATGTTCTGCATTTTATTTGAGGAATCGATGTAAGGCTGCATATAATTGAATTACAAGTTTGCGAAACACGGGATTATCTATATTTAGAATTATCTTTTCTTTTCAAAAATTCTATACGACTATTTTTTATGAACAAAAAATGATTTTTTCGCCGCGACCGCGTAATCAAACGGCTCTAGAATAAAAACTATACATCGGATCAGATCGTCGCAACTCTCATTTTGAAAAGGGAAAAATCATAGAAACTGCATACAAAATTTCAAATCAAAATATTAAAAACTTTTTAAGTAATAAATGATTAAAATCAAAATCGTGAATTTGTAATCAATTGACCATATCTATAACAAATATTAATATTTTCTAGGGCTCACAACTATCTAATAGTGAATTACAGAAATGATACAGTATTGTTACCATAAGTATACGTATTGTTGTGGTAACGATCTACCAGTAGTTATACTTTAGATCGTTCGAGGAGCTATATTTTTTTCCGTGTAATGCTGCGGCGGTGCGTTTGCGCTCGCCAATAGATTTAAGCCCACGCAACTTATTTTAATACATTAATTTACACTCAAAAACTATAACTAATTACATAATAACAATCATTTGATTTTACTCATTAAAGACTATTAAAATTAGAGTTCAAGTAATTACTCAAATTGAAAGACTAATTAAGTAATCATCCATATACACGCAACGTGACTTATGATCACATCGCAATTTTACTCAAGTTTATTGTAAATTAAAATCGTACACTCAAAACACCCAAAAACTCAGTGTAATAACCAACGTGTACTATCTGTAATAATTAAATAAAATCATTGTATATTTTTAAAACTTAACGTCTTTTAACTTTCCTTAATCCCGGCAATCACTCTCCAAACTACTGATCGATTTTATTATTAATAGTAATTTTATATATGAGGCATTCCACGCCAAATCGGACGGTTTCAAAAATTGATTTTTCCGATTTTCTTAAATTTTTGGTATTTCTTAGTACCCCTCAAAAGAGGCTTCCTGGTAAATTTTGAGATTTTTTTGATCAATGGTTCAAAAAGTATCAAATTTTCAAAAAAACCGCTCTTTTTATGGTTTTTTGATCGTAACTTTCGTAATAATGGTCGAAATTAAATGGATTTTTTCCGAAATTTTCGTTTTTAGATGACCTTTACAGCAAAAAATACAAAACAAATAGACGAAATGTTTTTAATCGAGATTTTTTAATTTTAAGTTTTCAATCGTGTTTTTCAAAAAAGATGTATCCTTCGATTTTCTTGAAAATTTTCTATCTCAAACTTCTATCCATTCTGCAACTTTTAAGCCCAGTCCGATAGTGGGCCTTCCATTATTACTATTTTTTTTTCGATTTTTGAAAATTGAAAAAATTTTTTTTTCGCTATAAATTATTATCAGTACCGATTTTTGAAACTGTACACTTGTTTTTCTTGCATATTATAAATTGATTTCGATATTGTTTTGTTCTGAGTAGGGGTTTAAAAGCCGTAAGTAAAAGTTAATACTATTTATAAGCAGTTATAATAAATGTTATTATTTATTAAGAAGCAACTATTTCGAAGCAAAAGAAACATTCGATTTGCCATACAATACAGCTAAGACCATCACAGGAGCTCAAAAATTCCATATAATTATTCGAAAAAGCGATGGAGCTACATTAACTACCGAGTACTCTAGTTCATAAAACAATCGTTAATGTAAAATTTTCGAAAGAACGGAAATAATTAAAAACGTTTGTAAAAGAGTTTCGTCGCTTTTTCGAATAATTATATGGAATTTCCAAGCTCCTGTTTATGGTCTTAGCTGTATTGTATAGCAAATCTAATGTTTCTTTTGCTTCGAAATAGTTGCTTCTTAATAAATAGAAACATTTATTATAACTGCTTATAAATAGTAATAACTTTTACTTACGGCTTTTAAATCCCTAATCAGAACAAAACAATATCGAAATCAATTTATAACATGCAAGAAAAACAAGTGTACAGTGTCAAAAATCGGTACTGATAATAATTTATAGCAAAAAAAAAATTTTTTCAATTTTCAAAAATCGAAAAAAAAATAGTAATAATGGAAGGCCCACTATCGGACCGGGCTGAAAAGTTGCAGAATGGATAGAAGTTTGAGATAGAAAATTTTCAAGAAAATCGAAGGATACATCTTTTTTGAAAAACACGATTGAAAACTTAAAATTAAAAAATCTCGATTAAAAACGTTTCGTCTATTTGTTTTGTATTTTTTGCTGTAAAGGTCATCTAAAAACGAAAATTTCGGAAAAAATCCATTTAATTTCGACTATTATTACGAAAGTTACGATCAAAAAACCATAAAAAGAGCGGTTTTTTTGAAAATTTGATACTTTTTAAACCATTGATCAAAAAAATCTCAAAATTTACCAGGAAGCCTCTTTTGAGGGGTACTAAAAAATACAAAAAATTTAAGAAAATCGGAAAAATAAATTTTTGAAACCGTCCGATTTGGCGTGGAATGCCCCATATGCATGTGATATTTAGGCTAAAAAACTGAAATACTGGCACTACGATTTTTCAAACATCCATTTATCCTGAATTTTGAATTTCGATAGCTAACACGGCCGAAGTATTAATTCTACAAAAAAAAAATTCGAATAAAAAATTTCTAGACCACTCAATCCTCCGTAAATAGAAAAATGAGTTTTTCTATGCTAAAATTAAATTCGTGGCGATAAAATATTAATATTTTATATTAATGTGTAACTATATAACATAAGATTTTTTATTGTGTATTAGAAAACTGAAACTTTTTTATTAAATCAAAAGATTTCAATTTGTTGGTAGGAAGATTGGCTTATATTGAATAATATGAAAGAAAAAAAAACGTATTTATTTAACTCACCGCGAGCTGATGAATAATTCATAATAATAGCCAATGGGCACTCATCATCATCCAAAATATATTCTTGATACGTATTGCCATTAATTTTTTCACTAGTTACCTATAAAAATCATAGAAAATATGAAGTACTTAATCAAAATTTTAGAGATTATTGCATTATTTCTTCCGATGCATAAGTGTTTCTAGTAACCATTAATTTTTAAGTTTTTATCTTAAAAATTTACTTTAGTCTTTAATTTTCGATTATTAGTTCAAGCTATTTTTAAAAGGCATTAAGCATATTTTTAATGCTGAAAAATTCGGGTGTGGTGCATCCCTACAGATAATTTCTCTACTTTATAAAATCTCACAAAGTTTTTCCCTACACTACTCAACTTTACAGGTAAATTTTTACATCGCAACAATTCTACAGAAGATCATTTTCACATCGTTCCATCTCTACATAAGAACATCTCTCATATTAAAGTTTTCTACAGAGATCATCCCTACAGCGAGCATTTTTACATGGCGCTAAGTTCAAACAGAAGAATTTTTGTTTGGACATTTTATTAATCAAGTAGGTTAATTATATAAAAGAAAGAATAAATGAAAGGGAAATTAAATTATTTAAATATTACAAAAGTAATGAATCATCCCGACACAAATTTTAAAAATCCCGGAGTTGCTGCTTTTACACTGGTGGTCTTATGTTATCGTTTCGTATCAATTTCGAGAAATTTTTTCTGTATTAACTTGGTTTTCAATTTGGTTTATATTTATATATCAACAGGTGCCGCATCTTCACTTATTTCAAATTATTTTTTAACAGTGCCACGGTTATCTTTTTCGTCAATTAATATTTTATTAGGAATAAAAATATAAAGAGAACAAAAAATATTAATATTCATAAAATAATAAATTGATCCGAACAGATAGCACAAGATCACCAGTTTAAAAACAGCGACTCCTGGATTTTCTAAATTTGTGTCAGAATAATTTATTACTTTTGTAATATTTAAATAATATAATTTCACTTTAATTCATTTTTTCTTTTATATAGCTAACCTGCGTGAATAATAAAATGTCTAAACAAAAATTCGTCTGTGTGAACTTATTGCCATGTAAAAATGATCGCTGTAGAGATGATTTCTGTAGAGGTTTTTAATATGAGAGATGTTCTCATGTAGAGATGGAACAATGTGAAAATAATCTTCTGTAGAGTTGTTGCGATGTAAAAATTTATCTGTAGAGTTAAGTCGTGCAGGGAAAAACTTTGTGAGATTCTATAATGTAGAGAAATTCTCAGTAGGGATGCACCACACCCAAAAATTCCGATCACTATTTATAATTTATGTTTAAGGTGACCTATTTTTAAAAAAATATATTATTATTTTTGCACATCTTATTGAAAATTTCATTAAGAATAAGATAGTATTCAAAGCTTATTTCAACACTTGAGAATTATGTCATTGTATAATTATGGTTGACCTATACAATTTGGTGAATTTGTTATAAGTAACAAGGGTAAAGAACTCTTCGTATTTCAGATTTTTCATAGGAATACCGTCACTACAATCCAAAGCAAATTTTGAAATTTAAAAAGTTTTTTTTTTTTTTTTTTTTTTTTTTAATACTCGATTCAATTGGAAAAAAAATTAAATACATTTCATAATCAATTACATGATTATATCAAAAAATGAGCTAACTCAGTCGATCAGTTTAAAAATTGTAGATGATGAAAATTTCTTCATTCTTAATGAAAAAATTATCTTTAGCTATTTTATCTTGAAATAACTTTTAGACCAAACTTCATACCCTATTTCTGTAAAAAGAATCTTGATCCTTATATTATAAGCTTTCAATTTTGCGACTCATCTTATCATTTCAACTATTTTACACTTCCGGCTAAGAAAGTTCAAAAAAAAAAAACAAGTGGTTATTGATTTTGGTGTGACTTCGGAAAACAGAGTTTTAGACAGATCCTAAAAAAATATTCTGGCTATTTTCATAATGTAGACTGAGTGTATGTTTGTGTGTATATAAACATTCTATAAAGTTTGAACGAACAAGCGGATTTAGATCTTTGATGCGGCATTTAAAACGGCTTATCAATTTCTAGATTCTGTGAGAAACTCAGTTTAATCGGTACAGTACGCTACGAGTTATTCTAAATACTACATTTTTGAAAAAGTGTTATTTTCCGAAAACTGTTAATACTTTCTGGATTGATTCTAAAATCTAATCAGCTCTAAACTTCAAAAAACTGCATTGAATGCCGCCTTGATCATCAAAATTGGATAATTTGTTCAAGAGATATCGTGAATGATAAAAATTCAAAACATACTTTTTTCTAATAAAATCCAAACCATCGGACCGACAGATTTCAAATTTTTCTTCAGTATTAGAGGCTGAAGAACTGCGCGGAATGTCGCATCAAACATCAAAATCGGTTGATTAGTTCAAAAGATACCCACGACGAAAAATTCTGAAAATAACAGGTATCTTTAAAATTTTCGGTCAACGTTTTGGTCAATAAACAAACTATCTTATCTAATCTCTCTCTCTCTCTCTCTCTCTCTCTCTCTCTCTCTCTCTCTCTCTCTCTCTCTCTCTCTCTCTCTCTCTCTCTCTCTCTCTCTCTCAAAACGCACTCGAGCGACTGAGGATATGGAATTAGATCCACCTCTCAAAAGAGGTCCAGGCCGGAAGCCGACTCTACTGACTGTCATGGCAAGTCTTGGTGATATTTCTGAGACTCTGAAATCTCACAGTGGCACGTTAAAGGAGCTTCCTAGCATGAATGACAAGCTGGAAAAATATGGTTCTGATATTGCTGAACTGAAACAAGTCACCACCAACCAGCAGTCAGATAAATTAACAAAGAGTGAGACCTTACGTGATATCGTCTCACGTCTTCAAAAATCGGAGTCCAGAAGCAATGCATCTGCTGCATTCGCACCCGGCCCCGGCTTAAGTATACTACTGGCGGCTACAAATGCTAATACAACTGGTCTCCGTAGGGCTTTGAACCTAAATTTGACGTGCACTGAGCTGGTCTTCTCTAGATTTCCTCAAGCTTTTTAAGCATGTGGCCACCTACAACTAATTTATCCAGTACTGACTGAACTGCAAGTCAAATACGATGCCAATGATTTTAATGATACGAGGATCCTTGGTAAAAACGCAACAGCTACTTCTACTCAACAGCAACCTACTTTAACTAGGCTAACTTTAGCTGTTAAATGCAACAGCACTGAATTAATTACCAAAATAATTAATGCCAAGAAGAAGTTCGGTATTCTCAAGTGGTCTAAGGTAACTGCAAATCCTGCTAATTCCTCCCAACTACCAAATATCCAGCCTGGCGCAGACTTTACGGTCTATGTAAATGAATTACTATCTGGTAAAGTCTGGAAGCTACTCAATGAGACCAAGAAAGTTCTTAAACCATCTGGATATAAGTATGCGTGGACCAAACACTGTTCCATCTTCGCCAGAAGAGATTACATATCATTTGTGAATCTGATATTATCTTAAGAGGATATCACTAGGATCAAGACTCTTCCTACTCCTGCTTCTCAATAACAGTCTGCATCTTGAATAGTTCTTACACAATCATGTAACTCCAGTATTAAAAACATTGTATGCGAAAAGTTCAATAATTCTGTTAATAAAAATGAGTCATACGATGATCTGCGTGCTTGTTGTCTCAATGCTAATTCCCTACGAGCGCATAAGGATATCTTAAGACAGTTCTTGGACTCCAATCCTCTGCAACATATCATCGCAATCATGAAGACCTGGTTGAGCCCCAGTATTCCTGATTCAGTAGTCCAACTTCAAGGCTATAATATAACATCTTAAGAAACGATCGCAACATTCATGGAGGTGGCAATGCTATATATTATTATGAATCTATACACCTAACCGTCACTTTTAAGTCTTAAATCGTCTAGTCCATACCACCTGGATCACCGGAATTTCTAACATGCAAGCTGAGTGCCAAAGGCTCATAGCCTGTCGTCATTGCAGTTGTATACCGCCCCCCGCATTCCCCGTTAACTATTCCAGTAGACCTAGCATCAACCATCAGTGCTGCCATGGATGGCTTTAGTCACAAGCTAGTACTAGGCGATTTCAACTCTGATCAGCTTAAACCTAGCGCTGATGCGGAATATAGTAGAACCGTTATGAGCAACAACAATTTTAAATTAGTCGATCATGGTGTTATGCATACTTCTCAAATTGCTGAAACGTGACTTGACCTTTGCATGGTGGACAAGATGGACACTATTGCTGCATGGGGTAAATCTGATCACCCCATGGGAGCTGGACACTTTTTGATCTATGTTTCTCTGAAACTGTTTAAGGTATCACCTCAAGGTCAACAAATTGACTCAAGAAAATTGGACAACTTAATGGATCCAACTGCTATTAGTTTTTTAATTGACAAAGATTGACGAATGGTCATAGCGCCGGATTACACCGTACATAAAGAGGTAGACCACTTCAATAGCATTATTACGCAGCATCTTGATGATGTGGCACCGGCTAGTGTCATCACAGTCGACTCAGTGAGACATACTCGATGGATCTCTAGTGACCTCTGTGACTCGGAACATCACGTACGTGTCTTATACCGCCACTACCAACATAATAAGAAAGTACATGAGCTACTAGCCTACCGTGCAGCCAGGGATGCTCATCGTGCTCGGCTTCATGCTGTCAGTGCTTATGAATTGAATCTGGTATTTGCGTCTGTCTCCAAGTCGACCGATAACCATATCGACCTTGTTTCAAGTTTTGCCAACAAACTTGCCGATCAGCCTGAATTCATACTTGTTGAAACAACTACCGAGACAGTTAGGTGCGCTTCGTCGTTCAGTTTTGATGCTAATGGTGTCTCCAGGAAAGTTATCATTCATACTTTACTTGCTATTGCTACGCTCATCACTGAGCTGTTTAACAAATTCATCAACAGTGGTATTATTCCCGAGGCCTGAAAGCGAGCAATTATCGTGCCTATTGATAAAGTGCTTTCACCGGCTAGTGCTTCAGACTATCGCTCTATAGCTCTACTTCCGGTACTCGGTAAAGATCTTGAAAAGATGGTTTTTAAGCAAATTAATAAATACGTTCAGGATCCTAACCTCTTTGATCCTTTATAGTGTGGTTTCAGGACGGTACACAAACAGCTCTGCTTAAATTAATGAACGACGGCAGATTCAACTCTGATAAAAGAATGGTCACATTACTCATACTGTTTGACTCTTCGAAATCGTTTGACACTGTGAATCATAGTCTGCTGGTGCGAAAACTAGTTATAGTAGGCTTCTCTAAACATACTACGTGTTGGATTACGTCTCACTTAGCAGGCAGGTCACAGGTGGTCAAAGATCTGGATGGAAACTTATCCGACTGGTGTCTTACCAAAATGGTGTACCTCAAGGTTCAATCTTGGGTCCCCTTTTTCTCTTTGTTCATTAATGGCATTGGAACCTGCATTAGGCAGTGTAAAAGACTTCTCTATGCTGATGATCTTCAGATCTACGCAGCCTGCTATCCTTATAAACTGGAAGACCGTATTGAGCTTGTCAATCAGGATGCAGCTCGTATTAGTGTGTGGGCTGCAGCAAACTCATTAAAACTTAACATTAGTAAAACGAAGCTATCATTCTTGGCTCAAAGACTTTTGTCAATATGATTGACATTTCTAAGCTCAAGCTTTGTTGTGATGGACTGCATATTCTTTTCGTAGACTCTGTACGCAACCTTGGGGTATACATACATTGACTCAAAGCTAACCTTTAAGGAACATGTGGACCACATAACCCCGAAATTTAACTCAACGTTCCACCAGCTCTATAACCTAAAGACTATACCAATGCCAATATGAAAAAAAAATCTCGTTAATGCTCTCATTTTACCACATACCAACTACTGTTCTGCAGCATTGAATGACATTGGTACAGTTCTTGATACAATTCTGCAGCGACTGGTAAACAAGGGCGTGCGCTACATCTTGGGGTTGCCTTGGGACTCACCAATCTCTCAAGCTAAAACTGAGCTAGGCTGGCTAACAACTTCCAAAGCTAGAGCGCGTGTACTGATCATGGTAATCCGAAAGGCTCTCATTGAACGAGCACCATCTTACTCGAAAGGTAGCAAGTGGAGGAAACCCTTTACATAGGGTTTGGGGTATGGGGAGAAGTTGCATCCCACCATACATCCTACGTAGCCATGTTAACCAGCGCTGGGAGTCTGGTACCACGGGGGGCCACTTTCCAAGCCCACTGTGGCCAGAGTCTTTTTATTTCCTGAGATGGTAGTAGTGTTTGGTTCAAAAGCGGTAGAACTCGTGGTGGCTGTGATTAGATACCACGCGCAATGAGGATTTTGATTATACCTCCGGTTAATGTCCACCTTAGTCGTCACTTCATTATATTTTTTGACTAAGAATGTCGTCTGGGTGGAAGATGAGGATGTTACGCACCGCGTGTATGCTCAAAAGGGCGAGGAAACGGCCTCCAGTCGGTGGAGGTGAACTTAGGTCCCGTTACATTAATTAATGGTGGCTACTCCATACCTGTGGAACGATCTCCCAGAGAGTATTGGAAGCATTTAATATTCTACGACCTTCAAGCAAGAATTACATAAGTGGCTACTTCATAACTGATACCTACTTTTGTGCAGGACTATTCGAGATGACTGTCTTATCTTACTGCGATATTAAATCTAATTAAATCTACTTACAATTGCTGCATATTTTTTCATAGCTTTATATATACTTCACTTTGTGTCACTACTATGTTATTCAAAGTTTTGTTCGGCTTTACGAACAATAAACAAATTTATCTAACCTAATCTGATTTCTCTTGGTGTTCCACAGACTCCATCTTGGGTCCCCTACAATTCTCGCTTTTTATCAAAGACATTGGGCTGAGCATCAAGTTCTGTGAACGACTACTCTACGCAGATGAATTTCAAATCTATTTAGCGTGCTTATCGCATGAACTTGCTGACTACATGCAGATGATCAACGATGATATTGCGCGTATATATGCTTGGGCTGTAGTTAACTGTCTGTAGCTCAACCCAAGTAAGACTAAGGCTATCATCTTGGGGTCAGCACCGTATGTCAATATGCTCAATCAGTCCGAAATCGTACTTGGCTGTGATGTAGTTAAAATTCCACTGATCTCTTCGAGCCGAGTATTTTCGTTCTCGCCTGCAGGGTTAGTCCTTTGGTGGATTGCTTTTGTTTACTCAGAAGCCGTTGCAGATAGAAGAGTAAAACTTTCAGGTTCTTGGTGTAAAAATGGTAAATCCATACTTTTAAAGTTTGATTGAGATATTATCCAAAAAATAATACTATCCCACAATAGTTTTTCAATCTTAATCTTGAATGCAATCACTTACATAAATCGAGATTAAATATGAGAATAAAAAAATTAAATATATTTCATCTCGCTCAGACAGTATTTGACACAAATGAAAAAAAAAATTGGAAGCTGGTTAACCCTGCGGACCAGCCCCCAAACTACCTATGTTTCCGAGCTCAGGAAAAGATCCATTATGTAGTAAGCTTTGCAAATTCGAGACATCGAAAGTAATTAGGAAACGAGCATTTTTTAGTTTTTTTGTTCACATTTGTCCTTGATAAAATCGATGTATCCAGACATAAATCTATAGAAGTTATGAAGATTGTGAGTTGAATAAGTTTTGAATCAAATTAGAGCATTAACATATGAGATTTCAAAGAAAATATAAAAATCGGTGATTTTTAAATTATTTTGCTGACAATATTACTTAAACTAACCAACCGATTACAATAAATTATCTAGTCATCGAAAGAGACTTCAAAGACAAAAAATCGGTATAATTTTCGATACAATCAGTAAATTAGAACATAAGTTATTCGGAAACTATAAGTTAAATTGTTATTTTGCACAACTCAATTGCAAAGCAATGTGGTCTGCTAACGCTTACTCGGTCCCAGCTGATTCACTCACGTAAAAATCATGTTTAAGCTCATTCAAATATGCTTAACTTGAACGAAATTCGTACCATTTGAAAGATATTAATAAATAAACCGTACACGATTTTAAATCATTTTAAACGTGATGATTAAAAAAAAAGTACAAAAAAAAATCTTTCATGCCCGTCAGTAGGTACGGATGTTGGTAAGCAGAATAACTTGAAAAATACACAACCGATTGATCTATTTTATTTTTCATTGCACTCGAATTTTTAAATAGAAAAATCTTTTTGAAAATCATGATCCAAATGTTATTGGTTTTATTACGATTAATAAAAACTTAAAACTGGCAATGCATGAAAAAATTTAGCTGCTGTTCTGTTTTATCGTTATTTTTGATTTATTTCATTTTCTTGTTTAAATATTTTTTTACGTGAAGGAGCGCCATGTATTGATCACTTTTTGAATGAGCAAGTGAGTCGTATACGTTCCGATTTTTCAGCTTTTTTTAATTTTTCATCGTGAATATCTTTTGAATTAGCTAACGAATTTTGATATTTCATGCGGCGTTCGATGCGGTTTTTAAGCCTCTTACGCTAATAAAGCTTTGAAATCAATCAGTTCAACGATTTTTATTTTATTGGAAAAAAAAAAACATTTTTTTAATTTATTGCGCCAACGATATCTTTTGAACAAATTATCCGATTTTTATGATTAAGGCGGCATTCGATGCAGTTATTTTAGTTTCAGAGCTGTTGCGTCAAGGGTGTGATTGGGAAAACAGACACTCCTTTCGTGTCGATTCGCCGCCACTACCGAAGAGTACTGAACTCAAGGTAGTGAGAATATAGCTCTTCGCTGACTTCGGAGCTTGAATCGCTTCGGTTATTCCCGCTACACTTTGGTATTGCGAGAATACACACCATGTTTTACCGCTTTCTTCTCATCATCGTGGCAAGTGAAGCCGAGTTTAACCACCAACCACCATCTTATAGCAATATATATTGTGCAGTCTAACGTATCATCTCGTGTTATATTTTACGCCTTACCAGTAAATTTATTTCTAATAACTCTTGTGTTCAAAATCCGCTAACTGTTCGTGAAATAGTCTTAATAATTAGTTCGTAAAATTGAGGTGACTATTTATTGAGATTATATATTGTTCGCAGTTAATTGCATACATAAAATTGCCACGTGCTCGTGCTTGAAATCGCTGAGACCACGTATTAATTTTCCTACCTGATTTTTATTACAGTTGCATTAGATCATTATTACACTGTTGTTGCATTCACTATTTGATAGTATTTCATCATTGAACATTTTATGTATAAAGTGTAAATAAAATTAACTATAATTTATTTTTAAATCTATTGGTATTAATTTTTTATTACTAAATCTAGCACACCTATACCAGACATTCTTTGATTGAAGTAAATTTTAGAATAAATCCATGAAATGTGTTACAAGTTATCCGAAAAAAAAGATTTTCCATAAATTTTATTTTTAGAATAACTCGAAACGTACTGTACTGAATATTATTTTGAGATTAGTCAGATTGGCTTCCGAGAACCTCAAAACATTAATTTCTGTCAAAAACTCGGTATTCAAAGATTTGACTAAAACCAATAACTTCCGTATTTTTATACATTTTCAACATTCTTAGCGGGAAGTTAAAAAACAATTTTATTGAAAAACGAACTTTTGAAATTTTTTAGAGAAAAAAAAAGTCATGCACGAATCATTAAAATTGGAAAGAAAAAATTAATATTATTCTTTACCTGTACTAGACAATACTGCTGAGAATCCACTTTATCAAGACCATATTTAGATAACATCTCTCTAACAACTTGAGCTGCCGAATCTCTTATGCTTAATAATAATGTTTTATACGGAACATCTTTACAAAGAGCTTCTCCATAAATTTTCAATGTACCACCTGTATCTGGGCCACCGTCTTTACTACGGAATTGTTGTAATTTCTTTTCTAACTTCTGCTGACGACGACGGCGCATGACAGCTTCCGGATTTGATATACTTCTGGTAAAACTCGTTTCTGGTAACTCTGCAAAATTTATTAACGTTTATTGATTGTGACCAGTTGAAACAAAAATGTTTTTCAGGCTACTCAAAAGATAAACAAGAAATACCTATTAAAAAAAAGAAGAAGATTTGATTATGTGCTGCTCAGTGTTTGTCTGAAAATATATCTGTGTCGGCGAGAGAGTACTGCTACTCGCATAGCTTTAGATCCCATTCAAGCACGATATTATTTTATGCTACTGTGGGAGGTAAACTCTCGCTGACTCAACTATAATTAGCAACAATATGAGAGCAGCACAGAACTCAATTCTGTGATTATTTTTACGTGGACTTTGTAATGCTAATACTTAAAATGTGTTCGCACCAGTCATAAAAGTAAAAAACAACTAATACTGTAACAATTATACTCAATAATTCGGCTGCCCAATTTCAAAACACAGTAACTGACAAAAATCAATTTTTTTTTAAATGTATCGAATCATGTCCCCAAGACCCCACTGGAACTGAAAATACTGAAAAACTGATGTTGAAAAATTTGTCCCCCCCGTCGTTGTCCCCACACCGTTGAAAAATCGATACTGGGACCTCACTAATTAGCTGGTACGTTTGGCCATGCGACGAATGGGTACTCTGCAGGGGCCTCGAGTCCCGCTGTTTTTTAGAAAATAAAAATTGTAAAATTTTTGATGGCACGAGCCTGTGAAAGGATTGAGAGTGGGGACTGCCAGCTTCGCGGCGTACCAAGCCACACTCCAGCGCCATTCACTGCCTGGAGTTACAAACGATCAGACACTATCCCGAGTCGTCACCATAGTTCTTAAGAAAAGTCTTTAAAAAAACAAAATTTTATAAAAGTATCTACGGCAAGTCGTGAGACCCCGTATTCTCTCACATATAATGATATTTACAACCAAATCCAGGGTGAATTTACCAATTAAGTTTTCCACCATAAAACAGTGAGTTAAAGAAAAACATCCCGGTTGCTTAATTGAGGTGGATTTATTAAAATTCTCGGTGAGTCTTAATTGACCCCAACCACTAAAATTCATTTTAAATTATTGGGTCTATGGCTGCTGGACGAGATTTGTCGTTCTCGCAAGAAATTAATACGCTGAGTTTAACAACCGCGTAATTAATTAATTTTGTTTAAATTTTTATCGACGCAGTAAAGATCCCGAGCAGCAGTACGGCATCACGGAAGCACGAGCGGCGTCCTGTTCCTCTCATGACGTCATCATCAACTATACCAGCGACTACCTTGGTAAATTTGGAAGCAATCTTAACAATTATTTTTATTTAAATAAAGAAGAGTAATTAATTGTCAACAAGACAAAATTTTTCGTTTTCACGGCGTGGGTTCGAGAGCGTTCGGTCGCCATTTTGTAATCGATTCTGTGTTCTTTTTATCAGGTAGCGTCATATTGATCAATTAATTGTTGAGTCTAACGACCACTAGTTGATTAATTGATAATTAAAAATTGTTGAATTTAGGTTTAATTTAATTTAGAAGGTATTCGTCTGGAGATACTAACTCTCCCAGAACGTTCTCTAAAAGGTGCTGGAATTTAGCTTGGTAGCGTTTTATTAAATATTGTGACCTTGGTGCTGAGTCTCACAGACCGCACCACTGGAAACTTATTTTATTAAAATCGTTTAGGACAAAATGATTAAAATGAAATTCAGTTTTTTTTCTAGTGAACCTAGAACTTATGGCGTCATAAATTTATACTTGCGGACTGTGTGTGGGTGGTTTAGAATAAATTTTACCTCGCCAGCAAATTGTTTAAAATAAAGGTTGTGAGAATTTAATTATAGTTATTGGCGTAACTAGTAGGGTAAGTGATTCATAATGCGTCAGCGCGATGCGTTTAGCACGAATCGCAGGTGCGCAGGCACGAGCGAAGCGAGTATAAACACATCGCGGGTGACGGATTATGACTTACCCTACATGTTGCGCCCATAATTTTATTCAACTCATATGCGCTATTCGCGTTTTATTAATAGCCTAAAAAGCGCAGTCTCAATAGCTGTTTAGTGACATGGTGAAAAAAACATTCGGCATCACAATCTTGGCTACTCAATGGGTAACAACAGGGAATTGTAATAACCCAATATTTAGTAAGAGCTCGAAAGATAGTTACGTTTATTTTCATTACGTCACAATGAACAGGATAGTAGACATCTTTATTGCGTTTTTTATTTATTTATTTAGAGTTCGCACATTAGGCATGATAAAACGTGAATAGCGCGCATGAGTTGAATAAAAAATTTTTATAATGTTAGAAATAGTTTTTTTCGATACGTATGCGGAACGGTAGGGATTCTGACGGCTTGAAGTGACGTCACGAGTTTGAGGCTATGGGCGCTTTCTTATCAAGACCGGATAAAGTACGAGGTCTTGATGAGAATGTATCCATAGCCTCAAACGCGTGCCTGCACTTCAAGTCTGTCAGGGTTCCTACCTTTGAGCATAAAGTATCGAACAAAATTTCTTGTCATATCAACGGCGGAAGTTGAATTTGAGAGAGAAACAGTCAAAAATGTTTCAAGTCGTGTAGGAATGTAGAGACAGATAGAGAGAGAGAGAAGATACTTTTCGATAAAAGTTCGAGGAAAGTTAACCAAACTATAGATTGCCAGAAATCGTATAGTTTGCGCCCTCTGCATGTTGCTTGAAAATTCAACTTTCGCGGTTGACATGACAAAAACGGTATTTTCTAAATATAATCGAAACGGCTGAATCGATCGACTTCAAAATCTTATCAGCTCTAAATCTCAATAAAACGCGTCGATTGTCACATTGAACGTCAAAATTGATTAATTAGTTCCAAATATATCGGCCTCAAAAAATTAAAAAAATAACATCGTATATTATTTTTTTCGGATAAATCATAATATAATGTCTCCAAAATTATAGTAACTCTTTATCTTTATAATATCTTTCAATCACCACGTAATGTAATGTTAGTCGTTCTTTAGTTTAAATATTTTTATCAACACAGAAATTTAAGAAACACCATTTTTAATATTTTTTTCGGATATTTTATACATTAACACTCTGATCTGGGTCAAATTTATTTAAATCTTTATTTTAATCACTTATCATACTTAAAAATTTAAAAAACGCTTCTTCCTTGAGCTCGAAAACAGCGGAAAGTTTTGGGGCTGGCCCGCAGGGCCAACCGTTGCCCAGATTTTTTTATTCTGATCTTAATTTTTTGTTCAATCAAATTGGCGACTCAGAAATTATCAGATATGCGAATAATTGAATTTCTAATCGAATTCGACTGACAAGAGAAATTGAGTCTTGTGCTTTAACCCGCTCGGCCATCACATGTATTTGGAAACGAAGATTTATTCTTTTACTTAAAGTTATTCAGTACTGTGTACAATCAGGATTAAGCTCAATCGAAATTATTTAATTCAATATTCAAAATTTAAGTAAATTCGATATTTATACTAAAAACAAATTTGCTTTCATTTGTAAGCTATTAAGTTTTCTTTTGATGTATAAATATTTTATTTTCAATAATAATAAATTATATAAACTAATTATTTAACTTTCGATTGGCATGATGTTTACCTTGTTTTGTGTAATAAGTTTAAATCTAATTAACACAGTTTTTAAAAAAATGTTATTTTTCTTTTTTTTTTTTTATAACCCTGAAAAATGTCACTGTCATAAACTTTTACAAAGTTCCATTCGGATATTTCTACGATAGCCTAATTCGTAATAAATAATATACATAGCTGTCCGAATTTTCGTTAAACTTACAAATAATTACAATAAAATTTAGGAAATTATTTGTTTCTTTTTTTTTTTTTTTTTCAAAATTTTCATCTACTTAACCTTACTCAGGGAAAAAATTTTTGTTTATTGTGTAGGAGCGACAATGATAGAGTAGTGAGAGAAACTCTGCGTGAATCCAAGAGAAACCTTACTTGGCTTAAATCCGTAATACTCTTGGTTTGAGATTTGTAATTTAGTTCAAGCTATCACTTATTATTGATTCAAAATAGTACATTTCTTTATTCAACAGTGTGACTTCTATGTACCGTACATTTTTATGTGTTGGTTTAAGTAATTAATGTATTACAGTGAAAAACAATATTTATGATATCAAGGAATTAAAATTATTAACAGAAGGAATTGTACTATTGAATAAATCTTTAAAAATTATTGAGTCGAAAATATTTTTTCTTTGACCAAGATTTAAAGTCAAAGAAATTTTCTTACTTCCCCCAATAAAATCTCGATTTTCCTTAGCTATCCTCAAAAGTTTCTTAGTTCAATAAAAATTTCTTTGAGCCAAATAATTTTTTTTCTGAGCGCGTTTTCAGCCAAAACACCTACAAACTTGAAATTTTCACTGAATATTAATCACGATACAAGAAACCCAGTTTACACGTTTACGTCAAGTTGACGACATGCTATGTCAGGTTTTATGTAAGAAATAAGTCACATGTGAGTCATATATGACACAATATTTTATACTTCCTGACGTAAGACTTTTGCGGAATAATTATGACGTAAGTATGACGTACAGGTGACATCATTTTGACCTATCTGACACCAAGATTACATAACGGTGATGTTATATTGATTTCGAGTTATTAGGAAATAACCTACTTACAAAATAACTTATAACTGAGTCCATTGTGACTTAACTGATGTCAAGATGACATAACAAATATAATAAAAAAATAAAAATTTTACGTTGGGGCCATATAATCGTGACCTCTCAATGACAATATTTTCTAGTAAATTGTACGTAGCATTGTAATGTATTATAAATCGTAATATTTGCTAGATTAAACAAAAAAGTCATGAAAAGAAATATGTAAGAGATTTTAAATTATGATTCATTAGCTGCGAAATAATTATAGTTATTTTTATATGGAAGTATATTTTTTTTTCGTTTAGCAAATATTCTTTAAACTCCAAGGTCTTACTTTTTGTGCATTTTTTTTTCCAAGTTAAAAATTTTTTTTTCTTTGGCTCTTGAGAGAATCATAGGTATACATTTTTTCAACGAATCAAACTTCATATGAGATTCGGGCAGTGTCAAATATGAAAATTCTTAACTTAATCAACTAACAGAACTTTTAAATGAAAATTTAAAATTAATATGGCCTATGGTAGAAGAAATTAAAAAATAAATATTTTTCATCCAAGATCGACTCTTAATCAGTTAGCAGGAGCGGTTGAAATTGATACTTCTACATTCTTTAACCAAAAGACCTATTGACTGGTAATTTAAATAAAAGATTTGCAACGAGAAGAGAAAACGAAGAGCGTAAATTGTTATTAAAAATTGACTTCTATGGAGGTTCGCGGACTTGTAAAAAATAAAAATTTTCATGTTTTTGATATTAAAGATCTAAAGGCTTAAAACTCAAAGTAGATAATATCTATTAAACTAAGAGAAAATTATTGGTCAGTTTTTCCAAGTGAAAACTCTTTGAGACGCGGTAGAAGATTTTTGAATAGCAAAAAAATTTTTTATGAAATTTTACAAAATGAAATTTATGAAATTTTCTAAAATTCTGTGAAAAGCCATGAAGCTTCATAAAATTTTATACAATTTTATATAATTTTGTAAAAATATATAATGTTTTACATAATTGTTATCGAAATCCCAAGGAGTTAATGGTATAAAATTATATAAAATTAAAAAAAAACATATGAAATTTTATCAGAAACCATGAGATAATTCTATCAAATTTAATAAAATTTCGTAAAATTTCATAAAATTTTGTAAAATTTTTTGAAAAGCCAAATCTTCAATTCTGTAACATTTCATAAAATTCCATATGAAGTTTTATGAAATATTATAAAATTCTATAAAACTTTGTGTAGTTTTACATAATCGAAGTTTTGGCTTTACACGAAATATGGTACAAAATTTTATGAAATTTCCTTAAATTATGCAAAGTTTTATGAAAATTATCTCTTGGTTCGTAATAAATTTTTATAAATATTTTTGAAATTTTGTAGTTCTATAAGACTTTACACAATTTCATATAATTTCATGAAATTTTTAAAATATTAAAAAATTTATACCAACAACTCCATTGGATCTTGGTAATAAATATGTAAAATATTTCTGATATTTTATAAAATATTACAAAATTTTCTGTCTCAGTAATGCCTTCATCCATTAGATCAATGTTTAAGATCGTTGCAATTTTTTTTTTCGTGATCTAATTTTCAACTTTCCGCTAAGAAAATTATTAATTTTCCAAAATTTGAGAAGCTATTGGTTTCACCCCGGTTTTCGAAAATCGAGTTTTCATCAGATGTCGACGATTTGAGGTCTTAGAAAGCTATTCTGACTATTTTCAAACTGATGTCCGAGTGTGTGTGTGTGTGTGTGTGTGTGTGTGTGTGTGTGTGTGTGTGTGTGTGTGTGTGTGTGTGTGTGTGTGTGTGTGTGTGTGTGTGTGTGTGTGTGTGTGTGTGTGTGTGTGTGTGTGTGTGTGTGTGTGTGTGTGTGGATGTAAGCTCTCCATATCTTTTCAATGACTTGACCGATTGAGGTGGTTGAGGTCGATTGTCTTTGAAGCGACTCATTCGATCAATTCCAAAATCTGATCAGCTTTAGAGCTCAATAAAAAGTGTCTATTGCCATCTTAACCGTCTCAATCGGTCAATTCGTTTGAGAGATAGCGTTGGAGAAAAAATGGTAAAAAACGATTTTTTTCGAAAACAACAGCATACAAAAATATATTCGAGCTCGAAGAGCTCGAAAATGTATGCACAACGATATTTTTGAGGAGCTCGAAAACAGCGGGAAGTTTTGGGGCTGGCCCGCAGGGTCAACCAATAGACCGATTTTTTTTTTTCAAAAAATACATGCTTACCGTAGAATTTTATGAAATTTTGTAAAATTCTATGAATTTTCATAAAATTTTATCAGGTCATTTTTAGACACGAAATTTCATAAAACTTCATGAATTTTTATGAAATATCATAAAATTTAATGAATTTTGATAAAATGTTATCAGTCATGGGCCCTGACCTGTGGAACGCAGACTACGGCGAGCTACTGGAGATACCGCTGCCGAAACAATTAGAACTTAGCGGTTTTGCCGATGATGTTGCGGCCACGATAGTAGCGGACAGTGTCGAAAAGGCAGAATTCCTAGTTCGGTCAACCATTGGTACAATAGAGGCCTGGCTCGGAAAACATCATCTGAAACTCGCCAAACACAAAACATAAATGCTTGTGCTGACACGCCAGAAATGGTTCCCGAGACCCTTTAACGTGGACATCGGTGAAACAACTCTGACATCTACAAGGGCACTTCGATACCTGGGAGTTATAATCGATCAGAAGCTATCTTTTCGTGAACACCTCGACAGTGCTTGCATGAAAGCCAGCACGACCATGTCAAATCCCGCGAGGATCATGACTAACACAATAGTCCCAGGAACCAAGAAAAACAGAGCACTTCTGGAAGTGGTTCACACTATACTGCTCTACTGAGCGGAAATATGGGCTCGCATACTACAGCAAAAGCAATGCAGGCGAAAAATCACGGCAGTTCAACGACGAGAAGCCCTTGGGGTGACCTGCGCCTACCGCACGGTCTTCGAAGCAGCCGTACTGGTCATAGCGGGGGCCGCATCTATAGATCTACAAACCTTTGAAAGGTCTAAACTATATGACCTAAAGACCAGCAGATGCAATACAAAGGAAGCAAGCGCAAGGATCAAGGCGGAAACGCTGGAGAATTGGCAGGAGCAATGGGAGAACAGAAATACAGGCAGATAGACAGCACGCCTAATTCTCAACATCAAAGTCTGGCTGTCACGAAATCACGGCGAGACGGACTTTTTCCTGACCCAGCTGCTGAAGGGCCATGGCCAGTTCAACGCCTACCTTTTTAAAATGGGCCTGCAACTCACTCCGATGTGCAAATACTGTCCAGATAAAACTGATGACGCCGAGCACACGTTCTTTGAGTGCAAACGGTGGAGGAACCATAAAAACAGAACCGAGGAAACCATAGTTAATTAATGTAACGGGACCTAAGTCCACCTCCGCTGACCGGAGGCCGTTTTCTCACCCTTTAGGGTATACACGCGCTGCGTTAAACCCTATCCTCTACCATAGTATTATAAAATCGAAATGCGAGCATAAGCTCACATTAGCTTACCCTTTAGGCATGCAGTGCATGTGGGTGTCTCACCTTCAGCCACCACGAGTCAAACCTCACTTGGGCCCATCACTTCTCCCATCTCAGGAAATAAAGAGACTTTGGTCGAAGTGGGACTTGGAATAGGCCCCCCATGGTACCAATTCCCTGTGGTAAAAAGGGTTTCTTCCACTTATTTTCACTTGGATCTAAGACAGCAATTATAAAAGATTGTCACCAGTCATCACCACCAAGTGATTATCGCTATATGCTAGTGATAGTATTATGAACGGGCTAGTATCTCTTAGACTTTTTAGGCAGTCTAAAGGGTTGGTCTCGCCCGCGTAGAGGTACCTATTGGCTTCTTGCAACCACAGAATTGCCACATTTACAATAATGCTAAACATTATTAAGTGCGTACTGCTAACAGTTGGAGTACTAGTCTCAAAACCCACGAAGAGGGTGGTACTTACTTGGTTCGGCGCCCAATAGTGGGCGCTTCACCCCTTTTGAGCAAGGAAACCATAAACACCAGTCTCTACGTCACGAGACCAGTAACCCTCATGCTGCAACAAGAAGAAAATTGGTCAGCAGTCGCAGCCTATGCGCTGCGCCTTTTAAAAGAAAAGATAGCAGAGAGAGAGACTAGTAACACTGAAGTAGACGTCACATAACGCAGCACGGACTGGGTTGGAGTAATACTAATGCAGTTCCAACCCAGTCTTCCCCGTACTACCTGCGGAGAAAGGGGAGAAAAGATTTTTTAGTGGGTAGAAATCCCACTCTACCGTCCATCATCTTTTAAAACACACGGTGTCTTTGAAAGATTTTTCCTTCTCTGTAGTATAAAAAAAAATAATAACATACACAGACACACACACATTATTTTAAAAATAGTCAGAATAGTTCTCTAGGACCTCCAAACGTGCACATCTGATAAAATTTCGATTTTCGAAAATCGTGGTAAAAACAATAATCACCGTATTTTTCAAGAACCTTCGATTTTCTCAGCGGAAAGTTGAGAAATTTTTGCGTTGGTATTTCTCAAATATCTCCGAGTCTACTTGATCAAATGATCTGAAATTTTTAGAAGAGTTGACGGCTGGCATGCTCTTTCGATTGACGCAAGAACCTTTCGAATCGGTTAACTAGTTCAAAAGTTATGAAAAGTTTACTAGAATTCAATAAAACGCATCGATTCCCGCCTCAACTATCGAAATCGGGCAATTCGTTCGCGAGATATCGTGGGAGAAAGAAATGCTAAAAAACTGTTTTTTTTTCGAAAACAATGGCATACAAACTCGAAGAGCTCGAAAATGTTTTCACAAAAAAAAATTATTAATTAAATACAATACTTCACTTATTGAGAAAAAAATTTTTTTTTCTGAACTGTTTTTTACCGAAAAGCTTAAAAAAACAATTATTAAACATAAACAGAGTATTTTATTTGTTTTTATTTTAAATATAAATGACCATATCAAAATTTCATACTTCGAAATACAAACTTACATTTGTACGCGGTGATATTTAACTTTAAAATAAAATTTCAAAATCGATTTTTCAAAATAAATTGTTAGGTGATCGATTGTGCAACTTTAAAGTTGTGAGCAAATAATCGACTGCCAAATAAAGTAAACATTAATATAATTTTTTTTTTATAGCAGACATGAATTCACAATTTTTTGGACCCATATTCGTTTTTTTATTTTGAACAATAAATTATAAAATCGATTTTACACAATCGATTGTTAAGCTATCGATTCTGCAACTATAAACTTGAGAGAGAAACAAATCGTTTTTTCTTTTTTTCGAAAAAATCGATTACGTCAATAATCGATTGTTTAGAAACGATTAATCACCACAATCGATTGTCTTCAGTTGATTCTATTCGATTGTGAAAAATCGAATAGTTGCTTCGATTTTGGCAACACTATAAATAAGAGGGACGCAGAATAGGTTACAATACAAAGACAGAAATCTTTCTGTCACAAAAAAATTAATTTTAAAAAAACCATGTGGTAAATTGTTTCAAAATTTGGTCGGTAGATATTTTAGATATTATATCATAGACTGAATAGTTTTTTTGCTAGGTTAACTGTGCCATTATTTTACAAATTATCAACTTCCTGTTAAGTTGAATAAAGACAGCCATAAGAGCCCATGTATTTTCACGAAAGTTTAATTAATTATATTTTTCAAACGGTGTGGTAAAAAATTCTGGTTTTTTGTTTTCAAGGGTTCAAAAACATGGTCTTTGAAATTATCATAAGTAAGGGTTAACTGTTGGAGGTTTGACTACCAAATTACTTTAACGTGAAAATATTATTTAAGATGATGAAAAAAAAATTCTGGAAAAGTTTGAGCTCTGAATATTAATACTGAAAGGTGCTACTTCGTGATTCTTGATTTCCCAAAAAAATTTAAGTTTGCGATTTTATACCTCGACAATGGCTCATTGTACAGATAAGCTAAGGATATAATTTCGTAGGTAATTAAACACTCTATAGAAAAAGTCTCTTATCATTTTTTGATAAATTCATCCGTTCCCAAGTTATTTGAGCTTGAAGAAATATTTATAGTCAATTTCGAGATCTTTTTACTTTTCCACCGAAACCTTTAGACTTATCACAAAATGTCACCAGAACTTTTTTCTAGACAATTTTATTCCCGAAAAATTATTTCTGATAAAGTTTTTTCAAACTTGCATAATTTTCTGGTTATTTCCATTTTAATATCAAGCTCTTAAAAAAAGTAGTGTTCTGATCGATTTCATGAGCTTGACATTAAAATGAAAATAACTAAAAAGTCATGCGGAATTCAAAAAAATTATATCCAAAATAATTTGTAGGGAATAAAATTGTCTAGAAAAAAATTCTTATGACATTTTGTGATAAGTCTGATAGTTTCGATGGAAAAGTAAAAAGATCTCGAAATTTACTATAAATTTGAGTTCAAGCTCAAATAACTTTTGGACAGATGAATTTTATCAAAAAATGATAAGAGACTTTTTTTATACAGCGTTCAAGTTCTAACGAAATTCTATCCTGAGATTATCTGTATAATGAGCCATTGCCGAAGTATAAAATTGCCAACTTAAAATTTTTTTCCATGTTATTTGAATGGGAAATCAAAAATCACGATGCGGCACTTCTTAGATATTTTTACGGTAACTACTTAAAGGAAATAAAATTCGTTCTTTTTTTTGCCCACCCTACTATCTTCACTCATAAAAATTCACTATACCCCCACGCTCTTGCTCATATATCCTTAATGTCTTACGCCACACTATTGTATGATTCACATTTTACTCATCTAATATAGTAAAAAAAGTTATATTTCCCAAAATTTTGATTCAAAATTAAATTTTTTTAATGATTATTTAAATAAATACATACCAACATAAAGCTTCTCGGCGACACCATTCTTATCGATCAAAGTTGAGTCAGGACACTGCTCAGGAGTTTTTAAACGACAAATTTTTTCTTGTCTTTTCAGTTGTTTTCGTTCTCGCTTGCTTAATTTTCTTCGAAAACTTGTGGATTCTCCAAAACCTACTCCTGCCGTATTAGTTTTATCATCAATTCGTCGGAGTAAAAATCGACCTTCTCGATCATCGATATGCCAATTCAGCTGAACTAACAACGGCTTCTCTTCAAGGCTCAATTTTCGTTCTTCTGGCGATAAATGAAAACAAAAATCAGAGTTTGAATTCAAAAATTACACAAAAAAAATATGAAAACATTATAATTACATAAACATTATTAGAGCGAATTATTATAATTCATTCTATGAAATTGATTCATCTTTTTGATCGAAAAAATTAAAGATTGTAATAAGATATTTATGCTACAAGATATGCATACTTTAACAGAAATTTTTGTCATCTGGGAGGATTTGCTATTTATAAGTATCAAGAGCTCGAGTAGATTTAATAAAAACCTAGCTGCTGTGGTTGTTCCCACGATAGTGTCGAAAGAAAATTACTATAATATGTCCTAATTAGTCAATTAGGTCTCGACAATAACATCGGTTGACTAATGTGAATATATACACATATTGCAACCGGATTTTGGGTCATCTATGGATCAGTAACTGACCGGATACGGCAAAAAAATACTATTTGGCTTAACTTGATCAAATAATTTTAAATTTTAGCGCCAGGTGCTTTAATAAACACCAATTAACAATGCCCGTATAATTCGGCTCAGGGTAGCGGATCAGAGAAAAGTCAGGCACTTAAGGAGCTTCAATACCAATTTTCGAAATAATACCAGAATTCTAAAGTTTTTTTTTTATTTAGTAAATTTTGCTAAAATCTAGTTATTGTATTTATCCTCAGGGTCAATTTTTCAAGGAATTTTGTCACAACCTATCATAATTGGTTGAGTAGGGTTCAAAAATACCATTCGTTAAAACATTTATATATGTATATATGAGACTGATTCCAAAAAATCGACTATATTTTTAACTTCCCGCTAAGAAAATTGAAAATTTTCAAAAATTCGGAAAGTTATTGGTTTCGGTCCGATTTTCGAAAATCGAATTTCTATCAGATCTTGACATTTTGAGGTTCTAGGATGTTATTCTGACTAATTTCACGATGATGACCGAGTGTATGTATGTATGTATGTATGTATGTACGCATGTAAGTACCTATATCTTTTGAACGGATGAACCGATTTTGATCGTCAAGGTGGCATTCGACGCGGCTTGTCAATATCTAAAACTGTGGAAAATTGGAATCGATCGGTAGGGTGCGTTCGAAAATATTCCAAAAATAAAATTTTTTCAAAAATGTTTTTTTTGGATAACTTATAAGCCGCGTCGAATACCACCTCAACCATCGAAATCGGCCCATTCGTTCAAGAGTAGCTGTTGTCGAAAGAAATAAAAAAAAAAATTTTTTTTTAGTTTTTTTGAAATATCTTAGAAACGACCAGATAAATCAATTCCAAAATCTGATCAGCTTTAGAACTCGATAAACGCATCGATTGCCACCTCGAACGTCTAAATCGGTCAATTCGATTGCGAGATATCGTTAGAGAAAAAATGGTAAAAAACGTTTTTTTTCGAAAACAACGGCATACAAAGGTATTTTCGAGCTCGAAGAGCTCGAAAATGTATTCACAACAATATTTTCAAGCTCAAGGAGTTCGAAAATAGCGGGATGTTTTAGGGTCAAGATCTTAAAAAAAATAGTTTTTGGATCGATTTTAAGATTTTGACATTATAACGGTACCAACTAGAAAACAATGGGAATTTCGAGAAACTTTATAGGAGATAATTTGTAGGAAATAGAATTGTCTACAAAAAAGGTTCTATGACATTTTGTGATAAATCTGATAGTTTCGCCGGAAAAGTAAAAAAATCTCGAAATTTACTATAAATTTGACTTCAGCTTAAATAACTTTTGAACAGATGGATTTATTAAAAACTCATAAGAGAGTTTTTTTGTAGAGCGTTAAATTTCCTACAAAATCATATCCTGGGCTCATTTGTACAATACGTCATTGCGGAGATATACAATTCCAAACTTAAAAATGTTGTTTTTCCCATGTTATTTAAATTGGAAATAGAAAATCGCAATCAGGGAGTACTCAATATTAATTTTAAGAGCTCAAATTTCAACTGACGTCTTTTTTATCCTACTGAAACTTTTGAGTGTGTGTCCTTAATAAAAAAATCTGGGCGTCGGTTGACCCTGCGGGCCAGCCCCAAAACTTCCCGCTGTTTTCGAGCTCAAGGAGCTTGAAAACATCACTGTGAATATATTTTCGACCTCTTCGAGTTCAAAAATGCTATTACATAGAATCATTTTTTTATGAGCTTTTCAAGCTCTAACAAGTTACGTTTTATGCTAGAGTTTGAAAAGTTAAGAATCGAAAATCATTAATGAAGAAGCGGCTTTTAAATTTTTATTATCGATTATGTTCTCTGAAATAAATGTGTTGAGGCAGAAATCAATGTCAGTGATCAAAATCAAGATTTGGATGAGTTTTGACTTAGGTTAGAGCAATAATATTGGCAGGGAGCGCGACGAAAACGACATCTGATGGTAACAAAAAAAAAAGCTCGAGAATTATAAAAAATATATAAAATCAGTGTAAAAAATAAAAATTCGTTATAAAATTAAAATATAAAAATTTATAATGATATAAATAAAAAAGTGCAATTGTAGTTTTGGTAGAGAAAATTAAATTAAATATACTTGGATAAAGAAATTAAGTTTAAAAAATTTTAATAAATGATAAATTCTATTATTTTAGAATAAGATAAGGTTAACCGATAAAATCAAAACAAAATTTAGAGCGATCATAAAGCACACCAGCGCTTTAACGCTTGAGGTGTGCAATAATACACGACAATTACAATGATAAAAGTTTAGAAAATAGTAGAATAGTAAATTGAGTTTTTTAACAAAATTGAAGTAAAGAATTTTATTTTAATTCATGATAATTTGCTTGTGAATCGTAACTAAGAAAGTACTAACTTATAATGTTTTTTAACCTTCTTTTCTTCCTTCTAACTTATAATGTTTTTTTAACCTTTAACACACACACACACACACACACACACACACACACACACAATATAGATAGCCTTATAGACAATTTTAGATCAAATTGAACAGAATATAGTATAGTACCGGATATCTCAACTGGTAGAGCACTCGGCGCGATACCGACATGGTCTAGGTTCGATTCTCAGTTCGGGCTATCGATATTTTTCTCAGTTTATCTATAAATTGTCTTATTGAAAAGGTTAATTGTAAGTTTAGGTTTCACTATATTTGAAAATTAGGAATTTTCTTCCGAAAAAATCAATCTTTGCCCCTCATATACTTTACGGTTGTTTATGTCCAATTTTATTCAACTTCTGAGCTTTTAAAAACAATCCAAAAAAACTTCAGCGCAAAGTCATAAAAAATAAGCCAAATTTAGAAATTTCTTTATTTTCAATCGAAAAAGAAAAAATATCCACGGAAATCGGCACAAAATGGGAACAGCGGGGATAATACTGTCTTGGTTGAAGTATTTTTTGAGACAAAAAAATTGAGAATCGAAGGTTTTCGGACTTCGAAAAAATGACGGTTTTACTGAAAAAACTGAAATATTTCATATATCGTGACTTCCGAAAAATTTTTTGTATTTTTTTCTAAAAACTACATTTAAAAACATGAATTTTCAAAAATATAAAGTGCCAAAAGATTAATTTGTGAGAAAGTTATAGCAATTTAAAAAAAAAAAAGCGGTTTTTTAAAAAAATTCGTAACTTTTTTTGGGTTGGGTAAAAAAATCTGAAAAAAATTCAGAAAAATGTCTTTGGTAGGATAAAAAATGATAAAAAAGTTTCAGCGAAATCGAAGGGGGTCGGGTCAAAACCTCGGTGATTTGGCATGGAATGCCCCATATACACTTATCCAAAAAATTAAAGGAACAAGAAAATTTTATAAAACTTTTAGTGATTTTCGTAAGGCTATATTTTCGTGAAAAATGATCGTATCGAAAAAATAAAAAAAGCAAATCGAAGTTTGAAATCTCTAGTTTAAAGATTTTCATTTTTACGTTAATTATTCAGTAAATCTAAGGTAAAGAGGAAAAAAAAATTTCCGAAGAACGAGATAAAACAAGAATTTTTTTACTTTTTTTTATTTTACGTTTTACTCGAGTTTTTTTTCGTTTTTTTGGAAAATATTTTTTTTTCTCTTTACCTTACATTTATTGAATAACTAACGCAAAAATGAAACAAAACCCGAAAAAAATTAATTTTTTCGTTTTGATAATAATTACACAAATTGAGGAACAAAACTTATTCCTTTAATTGTTTTGTTAAACGTTCAGCAATCGGCATGGACAAACAGTTCAATGGTTCAATCTGAAAATTTCCAGAGTTTGTGGGGGTACATTAAGCTATAAAATCACCTGGCAACATTACACTTTCCATCAATATTTGCAAAGTAGCGATGAATTGACTGAAAAACCATAAAATGTCCATTTTTGTGGGTTTATCAAATTGTTATTAAGGATGAAAAAAATTTTTTTTTTAATCGAAAATGGAGCTTGAGAGAAATTTATGTAAGTTTCTCAAACTGCCCTTTAAATTACTGTGCGGCCATTAATTGCTGAGATATCAATAATCAAAGACAAAAGGATCCTTTTTCATTTGAAGGCTGATATCTCAGCAGCAAATTGTCGTACAGAGAAAATGTTGGAAAATCCAAAAGTGCACACCTCAATCGCTCATTTTATTTTTAATCATTACTTTTATTACGTAATATTAATGAATTTTTTTTTATTATGAACTTTTATTCAACTTAAAAATAATCAATTTGATTTTTTTAGTTCTTATTTTCAGTTTAATACTTTTTTACTAACATTTTTTTTTCTTTTAATGGATTTTAATTTATTTTATTTTTTTTTAAATATCCCGCCTTTTATCTTAGATGTCGCTTTTTTTCAAACATGTTGATACGCCAGTGCTGCCATCAGTAGTTGATAGAGAGAAACAATGAAAAAAATAATAACAACAGTAAAAATAGCAGCTAAATTTCTCACGAATAATCGGTTTTACGTCGTTAATTAATTACAATTAAACTAAAAGGATTCAAATAGTAATTTTCGTAAGGGTTCTTGTGATAAAAAATACAAAGACAATAAAAAAAATTTTAGGCCGATTAATTATTTTCTTCGTGAGTTATCGTGCTTACGAAGATTCATACGTAACAATTGACAGCACTAGTTTCTTGGATTAAAATAATTAATTTAAAATCAATGAATTAACAAATCGATTCAAAATTGGGTTTAAATTATTCCTTAATAAATTATCTGCATGCGAATACACAATTTAATCTATTTTTGAGCTATGGAAAGAGTATAGAATTATTTTTGGATGAGTGAAATTGTCAACGTGGAAGAACCGTCAGTAAAGCACCCCTAGCGCTTTCGCGCTTGAGGTGTGCAATAAAAAAAGCAAATTGTAGCTGAATAAATTTCTTGAACGAACCAGGAGTTGATTTTTCTGAAAAAAATTTTCCCAGCCCCGTAGACCCAAAAAACAGAAAAATTTTGTCTCGAGCTATTTCTTATGATTCCGCAAAAACCGTCGCTCAAAAAATTATTTTGCTGGAAGATCTTTAAACCAGAGATTTCAAGCTTCAATTTGCTTTTTTTATTTTTTCGAAACGATTATTTTTCACGAAAATACAGCCTTCCAAAAATCACTAAAAAATTTATAAAATTTTCTTGTTCTTTTAATTTTTTGGATAAGTGTATATTAGACTGTTTTAAGTTAAGGGACTATGTTTTTTTTTTTAAAGAACATAAAAAAATCAAACGGGTATTTTAAAACATGGCACCAGTTAAAATTTAAGCTCTTAGTATTGATATTAAGAGGTGGTTGTTTATAATTTTCGATTTTTTGATTAGTAGCATGGTGAAAAATTCATAACTTACGAACGAATCAAGATACAGAAAATCTCTTTCAGAAGATTTTTTAGCAAATTTACCTGAGTGGAAATTCAAGAACCGATTTAATCGTAAAAGTTACGACTCACTTTGATTTTTCATTTACCGCCTAAAAAGACACCTGTTTTGGCCGTGCAAGATGAAACATAAGAATAAATACGATGAAACCAGGCTTGAAATAATATTAATAATACCAACAACTATCTTTAAAAGTACCTAGCGAGCCTGGGTACGAATCCCACTTAGATTAATTTTTTTTTTCTGCTCAACAATCTGTAAGGAAATGATCTTCTAAAATTACATAAAATTTCATAGAATTTTAATTTTTTTGTAAATTTTTACACAATGTCATAAAATATTTAAAAATTTTATGATATTTCTTATTCGAACGTTACATTGTTTTTTTTTTTTAACTTCCCGCTAAGAAAATTGTAAATTTTCAAAAATTCGGGAAGTTATTGGTTTCGGTCCGATTTACGAAAATCGAATTTCCATCAGATGTCGACGTTTTGAGGTCCTAGGAAGCTATTCTGACTAATTTCAAGATGATGTCCGAGTGTATGTATGTATGTATGTACGTACGTACGTACGTACGTACGTACGTACGTATGTAAATACCTGTATCTTTTGAACGGATGAACCGATTTTGAACTTTAAGGTGCCATTCGACGCGGATTGTCAATATCTTGAAGCCGAGAGAAAATTGAGCTTGATCGGTAGGGCTCGTTCAGAGATATTCCAAAAATAAAGTTTTTTCAAAAATGTTTTTTTTGGATAACTTTTAATGTGCTCGATGGATTCATTCCAAAATGGACTGGGCTCTAGAGCTTTATAAGCCGCGTCGAATGCCACCTCGACCAACAAAATCGGTTTATTCGTTCAAGAGAAACCGCTGTCGAAAGAATTAAAAAAAAAAATTTTTTTTATTTTTCCTGAAATATCTCAAAAACGACTCGATAAATCGAATCCAAAATTTTATCAGCTTTAGAACTTGACAAAACGCGTCGATTGCCGCCTCAACCATCAAAATCGGTTAATTCGTTCGCGAGATATCGTGGGAGAAAGAAATGCTAAAAAATGGTTTTTTACAAAACAATGGCATACAAAAGTATTTGCGAGCTCGTAGAGCTCGAAAATGTATTCACAATAATGTTTTCGAGCTCAACGAGCTCGAAAACAGCGGGAAGTTTTGGGGCTGGCCCGCAGGGTCAACTGACAGACCGATTTTTTTTTATTAAACTCCATGCTATTTTTTTTCATGGTGATCTCAATTTCATTTAAACGTAAAATTTGATTGATTTTCATAATAGTCCCCCGAATAGTACAAAGTTTTTGAAAATTTTGAACAGCAAGCAAAAAAAATCGTTTTGAAAAATCAAAGTTTCTATATATTAGTATAATATTTTATAAAAATCACCTAGCTATTAAAAAATTTTATCAAGTATGATAACAACATTTGAACTTAAAAAATATTTTTAATTTATTCTATTTATGAATCTCCCTAAAAGTAGTTTATTAAATAATATATTTGACTCCGAATATGAATTATGGTAATGGGGGTGCTATAGTATATGCTAGCTAAATTCAATTATTTAAATGAGTTCTCATGACCAAAATGGGTAAACTTTCATAATTTTATGACGAACAATCAATCATCTTTCAAATGAAAAAACAATTTTCTAAAAGTTTTTTTTTTTTTAAAAAGTTCTTAAAAATTGGAGCTAAATACCGTTCGATATACGGTAAAGAGACATGGCAGGCTCGCGCCATGATTCTTCACACATATACATGTGTTTTAACGTGTACTTGGCGCGAGAAACTACCGTGCCTCCTGATTAGACAGCATAAAAATAGCTCTTATAAAATTTATAATTCAATAAAAAATTATATGCAAGGCTGCAATTACCTATAAAAATAAAATTATATAAAACATACAAACCTCCATTTTCGTGAATTTCATAAAGTGCATACTCAGGGACACTCAGCATTCGCATATCTGGACGAAATTTCTCAATAAGAGTTTCAATTACTGCTTGGCTAGTAGCATCTGATGCAACTCTGATACATTTTGTAGCCACTTTTTGACCACTATCTTGAAAATAAAATCGCATGACTCCATGAAATTCCAGGTCCTATGAAGAGACAATTATCTTAGTTGAAAAAACACTTATTGAACAAAGAAATTAAATAAGACATCTATAGAAAGCACTTTGGAGGGTTTCGATTTTTTATCTCAATATCATCCTCTAACTTGGGCTTAATACTTATGAATAAATTTTTTTTTACGGTTTTGAGAACTCTTCCGATGATATAAAATTCATAAACCATAGATTTTAAGCCGGAATTCAAAAATATATTATTGGCTTAATGATTAGGGTTCAAAGTTGATGCAACAACTATTTATTATTTTGATAACTAGTACGCGGAGAGAATTATCAAGTAAATATTCCTATGAAGCATAGTAATCGTTACATTACTCTATAGTTTATGTAAGCAGTCACATAAAAGCGGCGTGACACAAACTATAGAATAATGTAACCATTACTATGCTGCATAGAAATATTTACTTGACTTTTCTCTTCATGTAGTGGGGTGTATTTTTTGTTTACAAAATCTCTTGATGAGTCGACTAAATCCAACAATGTGAAAATGATCTAAAGGGTTCATGTGTACTTACTCTGTGACAAAACTATTTTACACTATAAATTTTCCATTTAAAATCTATTTAAAAAAATCGGTCTGTCAGTTGACCCTGCGGGCCAGCCCGAAAACTTCCCGCTGTTTTCGAGCTCAAGAACCTCGAAAACACTATTGTGAATACATTTTCGAGCTCAAGAACCTCGAAAACACTATTGTGAATACATTTTCGAGCTCTTCGAGCTCGAAAATACGTTTGAATGCTGTTGTTTTCGAAAAAAAAACGTTTTATACCATTTTTTCTCCAACGATATCTCTAAGACAAATAAACCGATTGAGACGGTTGAGGTGGCAATCGACGCGTTTTATCAAGTTCTAAAGCTGATCAAATTTTTAAATTGATTTATCGAGTCGATTTTGAGATATTTCAAAAAAACTAGAAAAAAAAATTTTTTTTTAATTCTTTCGACAACGGTTTCTCTTGAACGAATGAAGCGATTTTGATGGTTGAGGCGGCATTCGACGCGGCTTATAAAGCTCTAGAGCCCAGTCCATTTTGGAATCAATCCATCGAGCACATCAAAAGTTATCCAAAAAAAACAGTTTTGAAAAAACTTTATTTTTGGAATATCTTTGAACGAGCGCTACCGATCAAACTCAATTTTCTTTCAGCTTCAAGGTATTGACAAGCCGCGTCGAATTACACCTTAAAGTTCAAAATCAGTTCATCCGTTCAAAAGATACAGGTAATTACATACGTACGTACGTACGTACGTACATACATACATATATACACTCGGACATCATCTTGAAATTAGTCAGAATAGCTTCCTAGGACCTCAAAACGTCGACATCTGATGAAAATTCGATTTTCGTAAATCGGACCGAAATCAATAACTTCCCGAATTTTTGAAAATTTACAATTTTCTTAGCGGGAAGATAAAAATGCCATCTGGTCGCCAGGATGGAAAGTAGATTTCTCAAAACAAGTTAAAGATTAGGAACCCTCATTAAAGAAGTATAATTCATTATAAAATAAAAATCAAAACTAGTCAGAAACTCGCCATAAAAATATTACCGACATATTACGCCAACTATATACATGCTTATGAAACCTCATATTAAACAAAAGATACATTTGTTAATTAAGTTACAATCGTACTATTTGAACCGTATTTTATGTTACAACAATACAGACAACAGAATTTCGTTATGACGTATCACTTAAAGGTTATCTAAGGATAAAGCCACAGAAATTTTTGGCTCTATTTTTCTCAAGATGTGCATGGTCATCAAATTATTATAGAAACAGTTAAAATCGTAAGATAAGCAAAATAATTGAAACCTTACTAAATGAGAATGAAGATGCTTCGAACAGAATAAGCTATGACTTGTGGTGTAAAAGTTATTTACAGATATAGCGGCGAAGGATGATTTTTTTTTTAGATTGGAAAAATTTTGATCACCTATAACTTTCAAATGAATCAACCGATTTAGCTTATATCAGTAAAGGCGGCTAATGTTCCTCAATCGATTTCTCGTCGCCTGCTTATCAGAGACCGAACATTAGGCACGGAATATCCTGTCGATTCCGTCTCCGATTTGTCTGTCTTCCCACGTGACTGGCTGAAATCAAGCAGTACACTCATAGGTTACCAATTGTATGCCGCAAACGGCTCGATAATTCAAACCTATGTTTTAAAGTTGTTAACATTAAACCTTGGACTTCGTTGTGAATTTTCAGAAAATTTCATAATCGCTGACGCCACTAAACCGATTATAAATGCAGACTTCTTAAGTCATTATGACTTACTAGTCGACTGAAAACGAAAATGCCTTCGTGATGGCATTAGTAGTTTATTGACACCCAGAAATTCTCACACGACATCGGCAGAAACAAATGTTAAAGCAGTCGATAGTAATTCTGCGTATATGATATTACCAAGACGCAAGACGAAAAAAAATTCAACGGTGCATCATATACGAACGAAACCTGGACCGCCAGTTTCGTGTAAAGCGAGACGCCTGGCTCCAGATAAGCTGAAAATCGGACAAGCCGAGTTCTGAAAAATGATCAAGGAAGGTATTTGCAGACCGTTTAACAGCGCCTAGGCTTCACCACTTCATTTAGCACAGAAGAAGTCCGGAGAATGGAGGTCGTGCAGTGATAACCGTCCACTCAACGATCGAACGCTTATCGATAAATATGTTATCTCGATGACTTTGCCGCATTTTTACACGGTAAAAATATATTTTCAGTTGTCAATTGTGCAAAGGCATTTTTGCAAATACCTGTTGCACCAGAGAACGTGCCGAAAATGGCGATTAATACGCCTTCCGGACTGTTTGAGTTTCGGTTTATGACGTTTGGGCTTAAAAACGCTGCTCAAACAATTCAACGATTTATCGACGAGGTCACTCGTGACCTTGATTTCGTTTTCCTGTATATCGATGATATTTTAACAGCATCTAATGACGAAAAGGAACACATGGAGCACGTCCGAATTTTATTCGAGCCTCTCCGTGAATACGAACTGGTAATAAACGTACCAAAATGTCAGTTCGGTCTGCCGGAAGTAAAATATATCGGCCATCTCATCACAAAAGATTAAATCAAGCAGTTACTGGAAAAAGTTGAAACCATTGTCAATTTCGAGCCTCCTACAACCGTTAAAGCTCGTCATTGATTTCTCGGCACGGTGAATTTCCACAGAAAGTTTATTAAGAACGCTGCAAAAATTCTAGCACCGTTAAATAAAGTTATGGAAGGTCCAAGAGTTAAAGGTTCTAGTCAACTGAATATCTGAACTTCAGGAGTTTTTCAAATCAACGAAGCGCGCTCTCGCGGATGCTACTCTATTGAGGCACCGAAAAATCGATGCTGACTGAGCAATATTCACCGACGCATCCGAAATTAGTAGTGGAGCCGTTTCACAACAAAAAGTGAATAACAACTAGCAACCACTGCCATTCTTCAGTCGAAAAGTGTCCCCGTTTATACAAAAATTGTCGACGTAGAACCGCAAATTGAACGCCATCTACGAGGCTGTTAAATACTTTCGGCGTATCTTCGAAAGCCGGAATGTTAAGATCTATACTAATCACAAGCCGCTTCAGCACGCTTACAAACAGCGCAACGAAAAAGCATCGCCTTGGCAATTTCGTCGACTCAATTTTATCGGTCAATTTACCACCGATATTCGACATGTGTTGGGTACAGACAATATAGTCGCTGACATATTGTCACGTTTCGAAGCAGTATCTACTGCTGTCACGTCACAAGAACTGGCTAACGCTCAACAAAATGACGACGAACTTCAACAGTTATTACGTCAAACAACTGCTTTAAATTAAAAGACGATTTAACTTGACAATGGACCCGCACTGTATTGTGACACCACTTCAGGTACGTCCATACGTTCCAAGACTGCTGAGAAAAAAGTGTTCGACTCTTTACACACGCTCGCTCACCCTGGAATTGAAGGGTCATTAATATTGGTCTCGAAAAGATACGTCTGACCATCACTCAACAAAGACTGCCGAGATTGGGCTAAATCTTGCATCGATTGCCAGAAGGATAAGATCCAGAGACACATGTCATTGCCGATCACTGACTTTGAAACACCAACCGAGCGATTCGAGCACATAAATATCGACTTAGTATCTTTAAAAATTTGAAAAGGCTTTAATCAGTGTTTGACGGTCATCGATAGATTCACTAGGTTTCCTGAGGCTGTCCCCTTATCCAATGGAACTGCGGAGACAATAGCGAATGCACTATCACTGCACTGGATTTCACGCCACGGTGTACTGAAACGTATAGCCTTGGACTAAGGGCCACAGTTCAAGTCATCATTATTTCAACCTTTATTGATATTGTACGAAATAAAATACCTACACACTACGCCGTATCGCCCGCAAGCTAATGGTGTCGTCGAACGACTTCATAGTCAGCTAAAATCAGCGCTTTTGTGTCATCAAAAGTCTTGGTATGACGCATTGCCAGCTGTCTTACTCAGCTTACGTACCAATTGGAAAGTGAACATAAAGAATAAGCTTGAAGGCTCATATCGTATAATTACTCGACAAGATAAATGTTTCGGCATTGATTTCCAACGAAAACCAACCGCAATTTCAGTAGATGTAGTTAGGTTAGTTTTTATTTTATTTATTATTTGAAACTAGTTTTTTCGATCAAGTAAAGAAGTATTGTCGATTTCTACCGTCAAAGAATATTTCGTGTAAATATAAAAATTAATTGATCAATGAAAATATAATATGAGCATTTGAGGTGTTCACTTTTAGATTTTACAAATTTATTTTTATTTATGCTATGTTTTCCGATTTTCAACTCATAAGAAAAAAACTGAAACCCTTTCCAAAAAAATCCAACTTTTCTATAACAATAGTAATTCGTGTCGAACTGTCATAGTTTCTGAGAACGTTAATCTAGACATCATTTCAAATCTAATGAGTTGGAAGCTATATTTCATTACAAACTAAGTTTATTCAACAAGGTTTTAGAAATGTAAATTAGACTACTCTCTAAACATGAATTAGTGATTTTTCACTAATTCTAAGTGAATATTCACTTTTTGTCAATGTGACAATCGTACCACTCAGAATTAGTGACTATTCACTAAATGAATATGTGAATATTAAAATTCACTGATCTGATAAGTGAATATGCGAATCCACTAAATGGAAAAGTGAATATAGTAATACACTGATTTCATCAGTGAAAAAAAATATTATATTGCGAAAAAAAATATAAGACACTTGTAATTAGATCCGAAATGTGATCATTGTATTAGAATCATTACTTAGAGGAAGTATACATGATTTTGATTGATGGAAAAATCCTGATGACTGCTGGGCTCGAACCTGCATCCTTCCGATTCAAAGTCTTTGACGCTATCCACTACGCTGACCTACGCATGTGATCGCGTGAGTGTAAATAGTATATTTGCTATGATACCAAACAATAACTGATAAAGAAATAAACAATCCGTGATGTTATGATTGACGTACTCTTCATATAAATATATTATTGTTCTGTACTTCTAATTTTTTTTATTTTGAAAGTTTTTTATTAAAATTTTTAAAAATAGCACCATAATTATTAATTATATTCATATATAATAAAATATTTAATTATTTGCTAGTTAAAGTTACTAGTGAATTAGTGAAATTCACAAATTAAGAAGTGCATAACAGCTTCACTTGTGAAAATTATGAAAATGTCGCTAAATCATTAGTGAAAATCATTAATGTGACTAATAAAATTGTAAAATTCACAAATTTAGAAGTGCATATCAGCTTCACTTGTTGAAATTATGAAAATATCGCTAGATCATTAGTGAAAATCATTAATTTTCTAGTGAAAATTATAAATCTAAATTCATTAGTGAAAATTCACTAATTTGTTGTTGAAATACACAGATTGTCAAGTGAATACTGCTTCACTAACGCAATCAATGAAATTGTGACTAATTCATGTTTAGAGAGTATGTATATAAATAAATTAACGAATATTTCTCTTAAGTAAATATTGAATAAAAGTGACAAACAAAGCTTTACCTCGTTAGGTTCCGAGAGTTCAAAGAGGTCCAATCGATTAGCATTCCATTGTTGAATAACGCCTCGCAGAGCCTCTCTTTCAGCGTTTTTATCAGCCATTCTATAAAAAAAAAGTAACGAAGACCAATCATCAATAAACCCAATGAGCTTTTTTACTAAGTTACCCAATATTTTGCTTATGCCAATAAAAATGTGTATTTAAATCAATGAATTTTGGAGTATTTCCTAAATATTTTGATTTCAGCGCATTACTCTGGTGCACACTGAGAGAAAAAAATGGTTTTCTGAACTATAAAAAACATAGTTGAATGAGACCTCCACTATTAACTGCAGTTTTGTTAACTGATATGATATTAGTTACAGTAACAGAAAAGTATAGTCAAGGCTATTTAGTAGTAAATTTAACAGTTTCTTATTCAGCATGTCCAGAAGAAAATTGTTATGACAACCATACTTTTATAGTTAACAAGCCTAATTCGATATAATTATTATCACAATATAAATATTAGACTGATTCAAAAAAATCGACTAATTTTTTTTTTCTGCATTATATCGAAAATATTGTTGGAAATGACGAAAAAAAAATATTGTGAAAGTTTGAGCTCTTAATATTAATAGTAACAACTGCCGCATCGCAATTTTCTATTTCCCGTTTAAATAACATGGGAAAATTTATTTTTTAAACTTTGGAATTTTGTAGCTCTCGGTGGACCAATACTTTTGAATGTTCAAGACATATTCTTATGGGAAATTTGACGCTCTACAAAGAAGGTCTCTTATAATTTTTCGATATTTTTATTTCTTTCAAAGTAATTCGAAGTTAAAGTTAGATTGACGATAAATTTTCACATTTTTTAAATTTTTTGACGCAACCATCAACTTTATCCGAAAATTTTAGAGAACGTTTTTTGTAGAGCATTTTATTTCCTACAACTTATCACATAGAAAATTTTCGATATTTCACTTAAGTCGTATGTTATTTGCAATTAACTGAAAATTTTATTAAATAATCTAAATTTTATTGCTTAAAATTAATTATATTAAATTTTCAGTTAATTGCGAATAACTTACGACTTATGAGAAATATCGAATATTTTCTCCGATATAAGTTGTAGGAAATAAAATGCTCTACAAAAAATGTCCTCTAAAATTTTCGGAAAAAGTTGATGGTTGCGTCAAAAAAATTAAAAAATGTAAAAATCTAACTTTAACTTCGAATTACTTTTGAAGGACTAAAAATATCGAAAAATTATAAGAGACCTTCTTTGTAGAGCGTCAAATTTCCCATAAGAATATGTCTTGAACATTCAAAAGTATTGGTCCACCGAGAGCTACAAAATTCTAAAGCTTAAAAAATAAATTTTCCCATGTTATTTAAACGGGAAGTAGAAAATTGCGATGCGGCAGATGTCAATATTAATATTAAGAGCTCAAACTTTCACAGTATTTTTTTTTTCGTCATTTCCAACAATATTTTCGATATAACCCGGGAAAAAATGTTTTTATAAGATTTTGTAAAATTTTATAAAATTTTACAAAATTTTAGTACTAACATTTTATAAAATTTTATACTAAAAATGGCCTGGTAAAATTTTATCAAATTTTATAAAGTTTCATAAAATTTTATAAAACTTTGTAAAATTTCATAAAATTTTACCAGGCCATTTTCAGTATAAAGTTGTATAAAATTTTGTAAAATTTATAAAATTTTATAAAGTTTTATAAAATGATTTTTTCTTTCCGGGACAGGTCACCCATCCAATTAATGGCCAACCTCGATGCTGCTTAACTTTTTTTATTGAAGAATCGTAGTCTGCTCCGCTCGTCTATTGGTCAATTGTAGCTTAGAAATATTCGTGGCTGTATTTATGATTACTCATGAATTCTTATCAGCCATATTTCATAGTATAAATTTATAATTATATATAAAAAAAAGATTTGAATAATTCAACTATCGACTGTTTAATGGACATAAAATTTTAAAATTAATTAAATTTATTGATTTTTCATGATTTTTATTTTTGAATTAATGGCGAAACCTTTGAACTTTTAAATTAAATTTAAAATTATCATATTATGTAATATATATATAAATATGTAAGAGAAAGGGGTGTCGGGGGTAGGCAAAACGAGGTACTTCTAAAATATTATAAAAAAAATTTTTTTTTTTTTAAATCTATTATAACCATCCCAAAATTACTTTTGTAAATATAATTGAGCGTTATTTTGAATTTTTTTCGTTAAACTTTTTCAAGAATCGAGTGCCGGTCGAAAAATGTTAAAGACTTTTGTATTATGATAAAAACTATTAAAAACTTTTTGATCTTCCTTTGCATCCAATAATTGTGTAAAATATAATTTTTCTTAATGTAAATAACTTACAAAAAATTTTGATAAAATCGAACTTATTCAATATTCAGAATTTTTTTTTTTTTTCTACATTTTGGTGGGGGTACCCTGCATATATTTAGGTAATCAAATATATTTTTTGTAATATAATTTTCATATTTGTTTATCACCATATTTTGCCCGCAAAAATGAAATTTTTTTTTTATGGCCATTGAAAATTTTATTTATTTACTTTGAATTTATAACAAATTTTATAATAATTTGAAATAAACTTTATAAAATTGTGTGAAATTTTATCAAATTTTACAAAATGCTACCCTACACTAGATGCAATAGTGACATCAAGTTCAATAAAGTTTTATGAAATATTATAAAATTTTATATAATTTTATAAAATTTCATACAATTATATAAAAGTTTATCAAATCATTACTCCCCTTTTGAGATCTTACTTTATAAAATTGTATAAATTTGTATAAGATTTTATAAGATCGCATATAATTTTATGAAATCGTATACAACTTTATAAAATTTTATAAAATTTCATCTAAATATTACTTCTCTTCTAAGGACTTACTTCATAAAATTATATAAAATTGTATAAGATTGTATAAAATTTTATATAATTTTATGAAATCGGACAAAACTTTATAAAATTTCATACAATTATATCAAATTTCATTTAATTATTACTTCCCTCACTAGGATCTTACTTTATAAAATTTTATAAGATTGTATAAAAATTTATATAATTTTATGTAATCGTATAAAAGTTTATACAATTTCATAAAATCTTATAAAATTTCGTACAATTATATAAAATTTTATCTAATAATGACTTCCCTTTTAAGATCTTACCATATAAAATTTTATAAAATTTTATAAAATTCTATGAAATTTGATAAAATTATATGAAATTCTATTAAATTTCGCTGTACAGTCTTATAAAATTGTATAAAATTTTATATAATTTTATACAATTGTGTAAAACTTTATAAAATTTTGTTATATTTTATACAATTTTATAAAATTACATTTATTTATTACGTTCCTTACTCAGATCTTACTTTATAAAATTTTAGAAGATTTTATAAGATTTTATAAAATTGTATTAAATATTGTAAAATTTTATAAAATTGTATGAATTTTTATAAAATTTTGCTGTAAAATCTTATAAAATCTTACAAAATTTACAAAATTGTATAAAATTTTATAAAATAATATAAAATTTTATAAAAACATTTTTTCCCGGGAATGAAGAAAAAAAAAATTAGTCGATTTTTTCTGAATCAGTCTAATAAATATAGTAACTACTATTAAGAATTCATAGTTTTAGCTACTATGTTAGTTTGGCGCCTTCAATTATTTCAACAATGATAAATTCAAAAAATTAATTTTTCTTTTTTTATTCTCAATTCAAGTGACGTACAAGGATAAATACGTTTATACTACATTAACATACTAATATCATACCTACACGCTCTTCTCTCTGAGAAACGAATTTTCGCGACTACCCTACGGAGGATTCGAACCTAACACATAACATCTTAAACGCGCGAGACCCACGATAATACCACTACGCTACGGAACCAGTTGAAAAATAACAGTTCAACTGTAGTTCTAATGCTTTATTTCCATATTTAATTTTTATAACCTATTAGTTTTAAAATAATGTACAAATATTTCCGAACGGGAATATGTTGAAAGTAAGGTAAATGTCCCAACGAAGGGTATACGACTGATTTTTATCGTTTAAAAAATATTCAAATAGATTATAAGCCAAAATAATTTATCACATCATATAGAATAGACATTTACCTATTCAAAAATAATCAAATTAGTTAATTTTTCTTAAACTCAATATAAAAAAAAATTTTTTTCTATGACACCCAAAAGACCCAATACCGGAACGCTGAAATCGCCTTGTCCCAATACGGGAATTCGGTTGTCCTAATATCGGAACAGTAAATAAAATGAGTTATTTTTTGCATTTATTCATAGTGAAAATATTAACAATTATTAAATAATATTAATGTAAAACGAGTGTGAATTGAGCAGACATCAGACAACTTTGAAATTATAAATAAATAAGATAAATAATTTAAAAAATAATATTTATGAAAAAAGAACTATTAATTTCAAAATTTTTTGAATGCGCATTTTTTTAAATTTTATTTTATTAATTATTTACTCGATTTGTTAATAATTTTAAATTTGTCTGATGTCTGCTATATCACACTCATAATGTAAAATCTATTTTAAATTTTTAAATGATTAAATATTCCATGAAAAAGAATATTTTTAACTGAAGAATAGAAACAAATTTAAAAATTATCATCATGACAGGAAAGACAGCAGACAATCTACAATTTTTTATACTTTAAAGAAACAAATTAAATATTAAGGACATTCTTGTGCGACTCCTGAGGCAAATGAAGGCTACCAGTTTCAAATTTTCTTCCGAGGCTATTAAATTTTTGAAAATATCTCAATAATATTTGGATAATTTATTTTTTTTTCTAAACTATCGAAAATATTTATAGAACAGTTATTGTGAAAAAAGTAAATTTCTTAATTAGACAATACTTTGTCTGTGTGTATACAGACGAATTTTTTTTTTTTTTTTTCATCGTACGCTGTTGCCGATTTTTAAAACGGCTAATAACGTTATGTCACAATATCAGTTTTACTAACTATAATTATTAATAATTAATTCAAACCGTCGATAACACTACTTTTTTACAACAATCATATCAATTACATCAATTAAAGAATATTTTGTAACATCATTATCCCTGTGTCAATTCTAATAATATTTTTTTTTGAATTGACTGGGAACGATAATTATTGATTCATTCTTGCCGAAAATAAAAAATTTGAATTTTTTATCTAATAGTAAGCCTCACCCAAGAACATCCTTATGAATAAATTTTTTAAAAATGTTATCGAAGACTTTAAAAATCTTTATGTCCATAGTATAAACATGAGGGTAATCCGAAAAAACCAACCTATCGAATTTATGGCCTCAAAAGGACCTATATACCGAGAAAAAAATCCTCCCTTTGGGAAAAATTTTTAGCTCAATTTTAAAAGATGTCGCTAGCCATTTGAAATTTTCCATTCAAATAACACTCAAAAAAATTTTCTTTTCATTAAAAATATTATAACTTTTGAATCGTTCGAGATAAAAATTTGACTCTAGAATATTCTTGTGGGGCATTAAATCTTCTAAAAAAAGTCCTGGGAGTCGAATTTTTAAACTTAATATTTCGTATACTTACGGGCCATCAAAGTCTGCAGTAAACAGAATTATACAGTTTCAAGACTTTATTTTGTTAACGATTAAAAAAAATATATAGGCCAAAAACTGGAATACAATACAAATAAAAAAAGTTGAAACTCTATTTATTTTATGAGCCCAGTTTGTAAATTGCATTTTTTACTTGCTTCATTAAATTTTAGTTCAAGAATTTTCTCGTGGTATTGATATTTTTAATAATAAAGTCTTAAAACTGTATAATTCTGTTTACTGTAGACTTTGATGGCCCGTAAGTATACGAAATATCAAGTTTAGAAATTCGATTCCCAGGTCTTTTTCTTGGGAATTTTAATGCCCAACAAAAATATTCTAGTCAAATTTTTTTCTCGAACGATTCAAAAGTTATAATATTTCTAATGAAAAAATTTTTTGTGTGTTATTTGAATGGAAAATTTCAAATGGCTAACGACACCTAGTAAAATTGAACTAAAAATTATACCCAAAACATGAGACGATTTGAGTATAATCTGAGTATGAATTGAGTATAATTCTTAAACATACTGAAATGTTATTCAATTTTTACTATACCGGAAATGATTCCAAAAGAAACTTAAATTTTCGGTATAAACAAATTCGCTAGGGTAATGTCTACAAACTCGCAAATCCACACGAGAAAGAGGACCAGGCATCAATGAAATAAAAAAAAAATATGATCATAAGTTGCCCTTCAAATCACGTATGGAAACCTTTACTCTAGAAGTAAGGTTATAGCGTGATGCAAATAAACTTTGTTTGTAAGTATACGTATAAAACCTATGACTATATAAATAAATAATAAACAATATTACGATTAAAGTAAAATCTTTCGCAAAAATAACAAATGAACTCAAGTATTAGTATTCATGATATTTGCTGGTAATAAAATGGAGTATATAATAAAAATAAGATTAAATAGTTAAAATTTACCTGAATAAATATCCAATTAACAATGATCGCTATAAGCTGCAGATACTTATAATATAGGAATAACAGATACTGAATTCCTTGGTACTGATAAAAGCTATGATGTCTTAAACTACCAAGTGTATAATTGTCAGAATGTCACATTTCTTCGACTCGAATTAAAACATTTATTAAAACAGGACATTTAAAAAACAGTACAAGATATAAACGCCCCGACCCCACAACAAATTATAAATTAACTACCAATTTAGAGTAATGACGTTTACACTGTAAGTCTCAGTAAAAACGAAAATACAACTCGTAACACTTTAATTTTGTAACAATAACACGAAGCGATCACTTGTAGAGCAATACTGATTGACAACCAAACACTTGATAGTTTTACTTGATTATTGTAATTATCACTGTCATTATTGATATTACAATTGATACAATCATTGTTAACAGTGTCGTTATTGTTACCATGTATTATTATCGTTATTTATCTTAAACTTGTTTATTTAATTACAACTAAAAATGTTTTTTAGAAGTTAACTGGCCTATTAGAAATACGTTGTATTTATGTATATATACACATTGCTCCTGAGGAGCATCCCGAAATTTACCTGTAAAAAGGTTATACTTTCTCTATGGGAAAAATTTTTATATTCAAGGTCCACAGACAGCATTCCATTTTTCCAAGGTGTATTAAGAATCCCTATATCAAGGTTGGTACCACGGAGTATCATCCCACCCTGATAGCCACACTCCAAATATAATTGCTCAGCAAGTTCTGCAGTGAAACATTTTCGGTTAACTTAAGGCTGGGCCGCACCTAACGAAGTCCTGAATTTAAGAATTCTAATTATTCTTTGAATATTTATGGGAATCGGATGATGAAAATCTTCCGAGGAAGTTCGTCTTCGGCTTTTAGTCGGAAGCTAAGAAAATTGCTGTTATGATAATTATTTAATAAATAATTAGAATTCTTAAATTCAGGACTTCGTTAGGTGCGGCCCAGCCTTAAGGCTGGGCCGCACCTAACGAAATCTCTGTTACGTCCTCAGGTGCCTCCACCTGTTAATTAATTAGTAAACTTGAGATCCATAAATAGGCGCGTGTTTAAATTTCATTTGAAATTGTATATTAATATCTTACAACACTTATTGCGTCTTATCAATATTTAGTCAATAATTTAAATAATAAATCGTCATGGCACATACTCATTAAATTGGATATTTTTTTTATAAGAAACTTTAAATAAATAGATAAATAAATCTTTATTTTGTATTCAGAGATATATAAATACGGTTTGAGTGGTCTTGGAACGTTTCCTGTCACCCGATACTTGAAACCTAAACAGAAACATACGCATTTTTTGTTTTTCAAAAATTTTTTTTTTTTCAAAATTTTTTTTTTTATTGTATCCGCAATGATTTATCATTGTCAAAAAAAATTCAAAAAATTTTTTTTACCGCTGTAACTGCATCTGCTTTAAATGTCAACTTAACAAACATACGCTTTGGGTAACGCTAATGCTGGCGGTAAAAAAAATTTTAGGATTTTTTTTTTTGATAATGATAAATCATTGCGGATATAATAAAAAAAAAATTTTGAAAAAAAAAAATTTTTGAAAAAAAGAATTTTTGAAAAAAACAAAATTTTTTCAAAAATTTTTTTTTTTCAATTTTTTTCGACAATCAATCTTTTTGATTAAGGAAATAAAGGTTATTGATAGAAAAAAAACATTTTCAAATCGAAAAAATGAATAAAAACCGAGAAACTACCAATTATGGTGATTTTTGACAAAATCGATAATTTTAAAGCTTCGGGGCACTAAGAAAGAAAAATCACAGCGATTTGAAATTTTCAGGGTTTTTTCAGGACACTTTGAGGTTGGAAAAAAAAAAAAAAGATATCCTTTGTTCATCCGTTATATCCAAAGTTATAGCAAGATTTCCGAATATCCTTAAATTTGCGAATTTTGACCTGTTTTTTACTAAACAATATCGCTTTAAAAAAATTTTTTCTATCAAAAGCCACTAATTTTGCCTTATAGAGAATATTTTTCAGTTTTCTAAACTCTGCTTCCATTCTCTGTACGACCAATATGTCCGGAGTTATTGATTATCAAAGCCAAAATGGACTTTTTTGCTTTGATCACTGATAACTCAGCGCCAAATCGTCGTAGAGACTTTTTCAGGCCGCTAAATTAAAGGGCATAAAATTTCCTAAAAGAATCATAAGGTCGGATTATTCAAAAAAATTTATTGACGCCCATAGAGTTAGTGGTAGACCAGCAAAAATTTTGAAAATTTTTTTTTCGTTGGTTTTCTTATGATTACTCCGGAACCGTACATGATAAAAAAATTTGAGGTCCAGATCTGAAAACTAAAAACTTGAGGCTACAATTTACTTTTTTTAATTTTCTTCTGCGACCATTTTTCACCGAGTTACAGCATGTTGAAAATCACCTAAAAATTTCGGATTTTTTTTCTATCCCTTAATTTTTATGACCAGTGTAAGTAATATATAATATAAGTCATAATTGTAAAGTATTTTTTTACCGTTAAATTGTAGACATTTCTACGTATAAATTAGCTTACTTTCTGAAATGGTAAGAAAGAACATTACCGACCTTTTTTTATCGTAAAAAGTTCCCTGATGGCCAAGTTGGCAAGAAACTGGCGTCAAACTAACAGCCGAACTAGACGCCAAGTTGGCCGCAAAAGTTGGTATTTTCAAAGTTGACACTTTCTGAGAAAGTTGGTAACAAAAGTTGGAAATCCAATAAGTTGTCAGTCACTTTCTGAGCAAGTTGGTGGCCAAAAGTTGGCAATCTATAAGTTGACGGAAAGTTGCCTTCAATTTTCTCAGAAACCTGCCTCCGAATTGCGGCTCCACTGGCGCCAACGTTCTCAGAAAGTTGGCGGTAACTTCCTTGATAGCCTAGCCACCCTAACCGTAAGTTAACTACATACAAGCTACTGCCGTAATCTAAAGGTAACTTGAAGGAAAGTATTATCCAGCCAAGGTTTGCCAGAAACTTTCTCGTTAAGTTAGCCGAAAGTGTTGCTCTGCAGACCTTACTGAGTAATGTGTGGCTATCAGGGTTGTAGCCAAAAGTTGCAAAAGCTAGAGTTGTCGACAACTTGTCGTCAAGTCGATCGCAAACTAATAAATACCAACTTCTTGACGAGCAACTCGTGCTATCAGGATGTCTCTTGAATAAAGTGGTCTGTGAGTAAACATGTTTCGATCGAGAATGTAACTGGAGTACAGTTGTCATCGAGTAAAGTTGTCGCTGAATGGAGATGTCACCTTACGTTAGGAGTAAAGAAGTTTTGAGCAAACCTGTTACAGAAGACGCTAATGTGTTCGAAGTATAAATAAAGCTTTGTGATGTTGGAGGTTATAGTTTTCATCAGGCATTAATTCGAGATAGAAAGTTTGAATAAAAAAATAATAATTCAACGTTTTCATTTTATCAGACAATGGAGGGTATATCGAAATCTTTATATGACCCAAAAGAATTTTATGCAGATTCAGCTAAGTATTGGAATAATGTTCCTGCAACTCTAAATGGAATGTTAGGTGGCTTTGGATTTATATCTCGTATCGACATCGATGGATCTGATGGCTTTTTGAGTTCTTTATTTGAAGTATGAAATTCTGATGCTGAATTTTTAAATATTCTAACTTAATAATGTTTTCAGCTTGAAAATCCACCAAATAAAACTTACGCATTGGATTGTGGCAGCGGTATAGGAAGAATCACAAAAAAATTACTCATTAAACATTTTAAATTAGTGGATTTAGTTGAACAAAATAGCAAATTTTTAGATACTGCAAAAAAACTTTTGCAGTCATCGAATGTTGGTCAATTTTATTCCTTTGGTAGCACTTATTCTTACTGCAAAATTACAGTTTGCAATCTTATTTTTAAAGAGACGTAACCCATGTTTATAAAATTTAACACGAATTGATACAATCTGTTTAAAAATATATTTGCTAAGATAAATCAAATGAAATCCTCAAAGCTTGATAAACATTTAAAATTTAATTTGACTCAAATTATCTGGTAATATTCTACAAAAATTTTGTTAAAAAAGAAAAAAAAAACCTAGGCAATTTGTGGATTACGACTTTTTAAAATGAATTGTTAACTACACAGAACAAAAGAATTTTTTGGCGCGAAAAATTTTTACTCTCCCCAAGAAATTTTTACTTGTCCTCAGAAATTGTTTGAATTATGAATTAAAAAGGAAAATTTTCTTGGGGCGGGAAAAAATTTTATTGAGCCAAGAAATCCTTTTTTTCCATGTATAGTAATAGAAAAAAAAATTTTAGGATTACAAAATTTTTGTCCTGAATCAAAGAAGTACGATGTTATTTGGTGTCAATGGGTTTTAGGATATCTTCAAGATGAAGATTTAATAGAATTTTTAAAAAAGTGCAGGTAAATTATATTAAAAATACTTTTATGTAACATTTCTGGTAAACTAATCATAATTATTTGACTTGTAGCAACGCACTGAAAACTAATGGAATGATAATTGTAAAAGAAAATGTAACAAGTTCTAATAAAATTGAAGTCGATGTTCAAGATTCTTCTTTTACTAGGCCATATGACAATCTGAAAAAAGTATTTCAATCTGCCAATTTGATTTGCATTAAAGAACAAGAACAACTCCATTTGCCTCAAGGTTTATATCCTGTACATATGTTTGCGCTAAGACCTGGAAAATAATAACATTTATAATTATGTTGAATTATACAAATAACTAATTTATAATAACGTACATTTTTTTAAAAATTGATTCATTTTGGTCGTATTTTTTCATACATAAAATGTTGGTTTAAGTCTTGTAAAGAAGCATTTATTAAACGTTTTTTTACAGCATGGAAGTAAGAAACAGCAAAATTATATAGTTCGTTTTCCATTTTCCAAACAGTAGAATTTTGAATTATTTTCACCGTTTCTGGAAGAGGTTCTATTTTTTGAGTAGTTTTTCGCAAATGTGATTTATCGCCTGTAATTATTGAAAATAAAAAAAAAATTAGTTGGCTTAAATATTATAAATACAATCGCACTCGTAAAAGCAATAGCTGTAATATACTTTTCCGTAACAAATTAAAATTATAAGAAGTATCCAATGACTAAAGCAACCATAAAAAGTAAATTTTTTGTACGTTTTTCTAATCGATATTAAGGCTTAAATAAATGTTTTTTAAAAATCGAAAATGAGGCTCGTCGTCAATTTAATGTTGTGTGTCAATGAATTTCTTACATTCGAAATCTCGCAAATCATTTGAATACTAGTACAGTCAGCTGAAAGGAATAGTGGGGTAGAAAAATTTGAAACTTTTTGAAATTTTGTGGGGTGATTTTAACTGTATAAATAATGAACAAAAAATCAGGAAAACGGTTGAACCTGCGGGGCAGCCCCAAAACTTCCCGAAAACATTATTGTGAATATTTTGGAGCTCGAAACTACTTCTGAGTACGTTTGTAATTTTAAGCTTTTCGAGTTTAATAGAAGTTATGTCTAGCCTTGAATTACAAAAAATCAAAAATAATTGAAAGACATGCATCTTTGAATTCTTTCTGATGATTATTTTTCGGGAAACGCAGAGATTCGGACAGAACTAAGTGTTAGTAATCAAGATAAAGAATTAAAAAATTTCGAATTAGAACATAACTCGGAAATATTAAATATTCTAAGAAAATTCAGAGACTAGTAATTTTTTAAATGCCTTGACGATATTTTCTGAACTAACGAACCAATTAGAATGAATTATGAATTGCTTAACAGAGACTATAAAGAGAAAAATCTACTGTAATTTTCGAAACATTAAATTTTTCGGTATCGATGTCTCTCAAGTCAATTAACGGATTTTTAAGTTTAATACACCAATGACACGTCTAATTGAGTTCTACACTGAGGAAAAAAATTACTTTAGGAAAAACAATATTTTTTCGATTAACAAATCGAACCTATACATACCATAAACACTCGTTTGTAAGTATATTTAATGTCTTCAAAACTTCAAACATATTTAAAATAACGTCTTAACATTAATGAACCCAAATATTTTTTACTCAATACTTTTTTAAGAATGTTTTTTGACAATAAATTTTTCTTTATCAATGATTAACTTACTATGAGAAAATAAATTATGAGCTCCTCGGAAAAAATCAGGAAGTACGATTTGTAAAATTTGTACAAATTCATCTAATTCTTCAGTTACTCCGACGAGGAAGTAATTATTTGCTAAATTTCTTTTCGCTTCCTCCAGAGCCCATGGATTACCAACTTCCCTAGTAAAATAATTTTATGTTATGAGAAAAATAAATTACTCTTAACTTGAAATAAAAATATCATACCAACATCCAGGTTCATGACCACATAAAAATGGTATTTGTAACCACATGCTGTTAGGATCACAGTCAGTTTGGCCAGCTTTAACACATTCATCAAATGTCTTAGTGTCACCATACTTCTTCCTGAGAAGATGTGGTCGAAAATTGTCTCCGTAGCGTAGAAAATAATAGTAAGAAATAAATCTATCAAGTGGTTTCCTCAATAAATTGAGATATAAAGGTACTTGTTTCACTCCGAACCTCCAATAAAAATTGATTTATATCTATCAGTAATATGTTGTTCATTTTCTTTGCTTACTACTTCCGTGAAAAAATGATTTTATAAAATTTTATCAAGTTTAATTAAATTTTATAGAGTTTTGTGAAAATTATTTTTTTTGTTTGCTAGCTAAGAATTGTACAAAAAGTTATTATGCTTCATGAAATTTTATACTATTTCATATAATTTCATTCATTTTTACCAAACCTTATAAAATTACATGAAAATTTGATTAAATCTTTTAAAATTAGATATAATTGAGTAAAATTTTAAATGTCCAGCGAAAAAAAAAAAAATTTGTAATTAAAATCAAAATTTCTAGCAATCATACGAAAATTTATAGAATTTGCTGAGCTTCCATAAAATCTCATCAAGTAAAATAGAATTGAATAACATTTAAAACAATTTTATGAAATTCGGTAAAATTTAATTTTATTTCAGCATAGGGTTTTCATCTCAAAGCTCTCCAAAGTCGCAACATGAACACAAATTTTTTTGTCAGGTTTTTTAATAAAGTCGAAAAATTTGCATAAGTTCTTCATGATCAAAATGCTATGATCACTAATAAAACCCTACAACAAGATCTGCTATCGATAGTGTCGTTGAATATCGTACGATATGAGACAATATAGAAAAATAACTTAAATTTGGTAATAACAAATTTTTTTTCTCTACTCGTGAGATTTACTTTGAAATATAAAGTCGGGAGAATCTGCATGATTTCGGGAGTCTTTTAATCAAATCTGGAGACATGGTAACCTTATCCAGCACAAATTATTTAGTTACATTTTGAAAAATATATCAGTAGTAATTTCTTGAATACGGTCAAATAAAATTATATTATGGTAGAAAAATGATTTTATATAGAAATTTATAAAATACTGTAGAAATAGAAGAAAATTTAATTTCATTCCGTTGATAATTCTCATCAAAAAAAGTTTTCTCAATTATGTAGTTGATTGGAATCTAACAGACGATTTTGGAGTCAATCATTACATCAATATTTTTGTATTTCTTTAATTATTCTTCCGTATCTAAATATATATTTTCATTATCACACAATGAATAGCAGCACGGGTTTAGCATTTAGATGGACCCGGGTTGGAATCCAGTATTCACCGCAATTTTTCATCAATAAAACGATTAGTTGATCAGTCGAAGTAATGTTTCTACTTCATTAGAATACATACAGGTTCAAATTATCATAATTTAATATTTTTTTTCAAAAATGATTGTTGTCTATAAAACTTTATAAAATCATTTTTTCTAGAGTTGTTGATATAATATGTGCTTACTTATTAAAATTTAAAAAAGCCATGTGGCCATGATAAAAAGCAGGCTTCATTATATTCCACCGTGTAATATTGTTGACAAACTGAATCTGTATAGTTATATTTCGATTTACAAATAATGAATTATAATATTTTACTAGATAAATTTAGATACTGACCTGGTTATAAAGTGTAAATGTATGCATATTATTAGTAATATTTATGTGTAGCGTATGAAATTTATTTTTTTTACACAAATCGTACACTACACCGACAAAGCTAGTAGACCCAGTCTTTGGAACTCTGTTATATATAATTATGGTGTCTTCAAATTTTTCTAATTTTGTATCACTTTTTGAACTTTTTTGATTTTTGGTAAAGTCTTGAATTTTTGTAAGTTCACTAACTTTGGAGTTTATAAATATGTAATATTATTCATATTCAATAATACGTTAAGAGGTTTCAAACATTAAAATAATAGAAAATATACTTACTCAACATTTTATTCTCATCTTTTAATGATTCTAACTTTATTTTGAAGAATAGAATAATAACTACTAAAATTATCACTAAGAGCCATTGAACTGGAAAATTTCTAAAGATCATTTTATTATAAGATCATTTTATTTTTTAAAAAAGTTACAAAAAAAAAAACTTCATTTTTCCTCGTAGTGCAACAGGCCTTTTCATAATTAAATTTTTATGTACGCATGCGCGGATACAAGCTATCTTTTTCGCCAGTTTACATTCTGAGCTATGTCAGACAATGACGTTAAGTTGATTGGAAGTTTCACTTCAAATTGACGGCAAGATTTTCTGTTAAATTACATTCAGACGACGGCAATTGATTACATCAACTTGCACGCAAGTATTATCCAAGGCCAACCGAGGCTTGCCAGAAACTTGTCGTTAAGGCTGGGCCGCACCTAACGAAGTCTTGAATTTAAGAATTCTAATTACTCTTTGAATATTTATGGGACTCGGATGATGAAAATCTTCCGAGGAAGTTCGTCTTCGGCTTTTAGTCGGAAGCTAAAAAAATTGCTGTTATGATAATTATTTAATAAATAATTAGAATTCTTAAATTCAGGACTTCGTTAGGTGCGGCCCAGCCTTAAGTTAGCTGAACGTGTTTCACTGCAGAACTTGCTAAGCAATTATATTAAGAATGTGGCTATCAGAGAAACTGTGCTACTAAATAGAGTAGCTGTGGATGAGCCGGTGGACACAATATACGGTCTACAGCGCCATCCTCATTTATCTAAATAATCGCATCACTTTTTTTAACCTTAAAATTGCACTCCTTTCATAAACTCAATAATAGACTTTTAGTGTCTGTCCTCTGAATCTTCCGAATGAATTTCTTTTAACAACAGTTCTCTAATCTACTCTGGTCCATAACTTAAAAAAAAAAAAAAAAAAAAAGAAATCAATTTTTACAAAATAATTAATCATTGATCATCAGTATGACAGCCAGAGGAAATGGCAGTAGAGATCTTGCACTGCTGATGTTAAAATCATTACCAAGAGTATGTTTGGGAAATTTACGAGCTAATCCCGGTACATTGAAAAAGGTTACACTCTTCAATCATAAAAATGGTCTCATTCACTTTTTTTCCCATTTTTTTATAAATTATTATCTTGTCTAGAACAAAAGAGGAAGAGGTCAGCATGGTGGTGATAAACATGGTGCTGGAAATAAAGGTTCTGGTCAACGACAAAATTATATGCAGCTTGGATATGAAACAGGGAATACGCCATTTTATCTTCGGTTTGGTCATGAACCGTATTATAAAAATCATCAGTATGTATTCAACAAATCAATTGCTGCATTGCGTTATATTTATACTTTAAGAAGTAAATTTTTTTTTTAGTTTGAGACGTCAGTATCCTCCTCTGAGTTTGCATCAACTGCAAATGCTCATTGATACGAACCGCATTGATTCTTCAAAACCGATAGATCTTACAACTTTGTTAAACACTGGTATATATAGAATTGACACGAGAATGAATCATGCTGGAGTTCAACTCACTATTGATGTTTGTATATAAACTATTTTTCATTATTTTTCTCTCCCTCGAAGAAACTGATTAATTACTTTTATCCATAGGGAGCCAATAGTTTTAATTCAAAAGTAAATATAGAGGTTCAATGGACAACTGAGCCAGTAATTGCCGCGATTGAAAAAATTGGAGGAACAATCACGACTGCATATTATGATAGAGTCAGTTTAGATTGCTTACGAAATGCAAAAAAATTTTTTAAAAAAGGTAACAAATTTTATAATTATTAGGTACGTTGTAACTATTATTGATTTATTCTTAATGAAAATCGGACATGGGGGCCACATTCCTGGAAAACCTGAAAATTTAAGGGAACTTTACTGGAAAAAGTCAAGGAACTTTGTAACAAAGTTGGACAAATTTTTACTTCCTTTTCTTTTGTCTGACAAAATCCGATACATTTTTTTCTGTCAAAACTGATCTATAAGTGGCGCGGCGCGAATGCGATTGTAATATCATCATGAAAAAAAAACAGTAGGAATTGATTTCAATAACGAAAAAATGAAACAAAAAGGCTGTTAGAAAAAAAAGTCTTAGTAGAAACCAATAGTCAGGATCTTCAAGCTATTAACATGCATGTTGACAAGCTAAAAAATCAAAAACATTAAAAGTATACATCAGTATTGAAATAATATATTTCACTATATATATTAGGGCTGTACATCTAAACCGGCTTAACCGGTTAAAAAAGTTAACCAGGTTAATTAGCTGGCTAGCTCGCCAGCTTAGCTAATTTAACCGGTTAACTTCATTAGCTTGGCTAAGCAGCCAAAGGCTTAACCGGTTAACTCAAATTAGCTAGGCTAATTAGCTGAGGGTTTAATCCGTTAAATGGTTAATTTTTTTTTTCATTTATTCGCTACCTTATCTTAAAAAATATATATGAAATATCATATTTATTTAATTTTAGACCGAAAAAGCTATAACAAAAAATTTATACTATTAGTTAAAAAAAATTCAATTCAATTTTGAAAATTATTTAATTAAAAATATATATCGCGTTACTTATGCCAAAAGGGCGTATAAAAATATGTTTTTTCTGATCAACTTGGGAACGTTTTTTTCATTTAATTTAATGTTTTTCTCCAGTTGATCGAGTTTTAAAGTCATTTATTTTACTGTTCTCTTGATTTTTTTTTTCGCTAAGAATTAATAATAATTGAAAAGGATAAAAATGGTACGCCCTTTTGGCTTTTAAATTTTTTTTTCGTTTTTTTCTAGATAGTTTTTTGTTGTGAAATTCCCAAATTTATCCGGAAAAAGAAGATTTTTTAATACGCCTTTTTAATTTTACATAGCCAAAAAGGCGTATATTTTGAGATACGCCCTTTTGGCATAATTAACGCGATATATATTTTTAATTAAATAATTTTCAAAATTGAATTGAATTTTTTTTTAACTAATAGTATAAATTTTTTGTTATAGCTTTTTCGGTCTAAAATTAAATAAATATGATATTTCATATATATTTTTTAAGATAAGGTAGCGAATAGATGAAAAAAAAAATTAACCATTTAACCGATTAAACCCTCAGCTAATTAGCCTAGCTAATTTGAGTTAACCGGTTAAGCCTTTGGCTGCTTAGCCAAGCTAATGAAGTTAACCGGTTAAATTAGCTAAGCTGACGAGCTAGCCAGCTAATTAACCTGGTTAACTTTTTTAACCGGTTAAGCCGGTTTAGATGTACAGCCTTAATATATATTATTCACGTACTTCATCAATATTTTATTAATATTCTATAAAGCTTTCTTATTTATAAAATTTATTCTAGTGAAAATGATAAATTTATTTATATTTTATTATAGAGTAAGTTATATAAAAATATAGATTTAAAATAAAAAATAACAAAAAATCATATATTTGAAAGTTACTGATAATTGAAGTATAGTCCAGAATTACGATAGTAATATTGGAATTTTCGTCGAACTTTTTTTTCGTGTATGTCTGACTATATTTAAATTATAAAATTTTTTTGCGAAAATGAATTTTTTTTTTTTCAGTTATTAACATATTTTGACAACAAAAACTTGAATGATAGCTAGAAAATATATTTTAAACCTCGAGAAATGAATAAAAATCACACAGTACATCCTTTAATTAATTTTTAGCGAAATTGCCAATGTTAACCTTTCAGTACTCAAAGAAAAACAAAATTTCAACGGTTTAAACGTTTCAGGGTTTCTTTGGAATTCTCTGAGGTTAATCAAAAGGTCCATAGTCCATTCATTCATTGCAAATTTATGCAAATAACCCTAAATTCGCAAATTTTTAACTTTTTTTCAATTAGATTCCTTGTATCAAAGAAAAAAATTTTTCAAATAACAATAAGCATGTCTAATAGAGGATAATTTGAAATTTTGAAAATCCTGCTTCATTTTACAGTACGATTTTCGGTTGTCAAGTAATTAATTATCAACGTAAAAAACGTAATTAGGAATCAAACCAAAAGATTAAATTTTAGGTGACATTACTAAAAAAAAATTACCAAAAACCATAATATTCTTCAACTTGCTTTATTTTTTACGTTCTACGACCATTTTTCACTAAGTAACGGTCTTTTGAAAATCACCGGGAAATTTAGGATTTTTTAATATCCTTTCATGTTTCTGATCAGTGTACAATAAATTAAATAAATTAAAACATTCACTTAAAGATTTATCTGTTTTAAATATATATGAATTAAATATTTAAATAGAAAAACAGGAATTGTTGTTAAAACAACGATTAATATAAAAAATCTGGAATATTATTTATTAAGGTTTTAAGGTTCATGACTTATTTTCTGGTGGGTTTGTGAAAAATGAATATTCATTGAGTTCTTAGAAAATTTTTTTATACTTAAGTTAGCTTCCAAGGCCATAAGAAAAAAACTTTTTTTGAAACATCCTAATATATAGTTATGTAGAATCGTTTAAATTAACGCGTCGTTCTCAGTAAAAAAAAAAACCGCTTGACTTCACATTTTTGAGAAAAAAAATTTTTTTTTTCATATCCCGCTGGGGCAATTGTCGAAATACTCACATTTGATGCTTGATTAACATTTTTTTTTTCAAATTTTCTCAAATGATAAAAGTTGTCACACAGAAACCTTTTAACTCCAACTAAAAATGTAAAAAGGAACCTATAATTTCAAAAATTACGATTAAAAAAAACATTTTTTCCATGCACATTAGTAAAATAAATTATATTTTGAGCAAAATATCTACATATTATGCTTATTCAAACACTATTTTTTTTTTTAAGTTAAAAAATTGACTTTTATATTGTTTTTTAGCTCTCCTGTATAATTTACGAATACGGAGTTCAGCGGTTTTCTACTGAAAACGACGATATATGCCTATATATCCTCCATATATGGTTATATATGATTCGCTTATCCCGGGGGTATAGTGATAATTTATCTCTATACCCCCGGGATAAGCGATAACTGATAAATCATCACAGAGCGTTCGTTATAAACTTAAAAATGGATTCTCAGTTATTTTTGTCCAACATTATTTCTGAGACAAAAACTTTATCCGCAAAATAAGGCTAGAGGCTAGATGCGATTCTATATAATTGAGCAATATCTACGCAGGATCAACTGTTTTCCAGTACTTTTTTTTCTGTTGAAATCAATTCATTTCGTAACATATACATGGATTTTAATTAGAATCTATGCATTCTTGGGTTTTTAATATCTTTAAACATCTTTAAACTCCCAGACTTGCGGAAAAAGCACATTATTTTTTGTTTTTTTAGGTAGCCCAATTCCTCGTAGAATGTTACCGCCCATGGATGCTTTAGAATATTATAGCAGCGCCGCTAATCGAGGATATTTAGCCGATGCAGAACAAATCGCGCATGAAAGACTTGTTTTATCGCAAAAGTACGGTTATACATTACCAAAGTTAGAAGATGACCCCGAATCGTCAATGCTTACAAAACGTAAAAATCCTCGACAAATATTTTATGGTCTTGCACCAGGTTGGATAGTAAGTTTAAAAGATAACACTATATTGAAACCTACTTCTAGCTTTGTTAAAGAATATTATAATAATTAACTTTACTTGATGTAGAAAAGTAAAACTTTTGTTGGTATCATGAAATAAAAATCATTTGTTTAAATAATATAATTTTCTCAATGTTCTTAATGGTAACCCATATAACAGTTTTTTTCAAGGCTTACATATGTCTGCTCTCAAGTTCGATAGTTGCTAGCGTCACTGTTCACCTATTGGTATTGCTCCAGATATTTGGGGCAGATTTGAATTGCCAGTATGATGCTAGTCTTACACAAGAATTTTTGTGAAGTTATTATTCAATTCTAATTGCTCAAATTAAAACTGGTGGGGGTAAGAATAGTATGGGGAGTGTCGCGCATCTTGAGCAAGCCATGCGCAAGTTTCGTGGGCAAGGAATGCGTTAGAAACTTTTGGCTGCACCATGTTAGAAATATCTTCAATATTCTTGCCTATAATACCATATAATGAGCAAATCATGCACAATTTTTAATTCAGTTCCTTGCTACACAATCTTGCATAAGGCACATACGTGGAAGGAGACACTAGTAACTATGGGCCTTGTACAAGACTCTTATACATGAGCACTTGCTTAAGTCCGTGTTACTTGGGAATATGATTAAATAAACCGAACTACAAGTAAAACCTTTATAAGTTTAATATTTTACAATTAAAAAGTACAGAAATTTTTACGTTGGACAATGTTCATAATCATATCTTGACTAACATACCATAGTCTAGAAGCTAAACTCTGGTCCATAGAAATATTAGATGTTTCACAACGAAAACAGTTATTAAAGTAAATGCCCGACAATCCTTCTAATTCAGGAGCTGTTGCACAAAAAACTATCGTACTTGCTGCTTGTTGCAGTGATTTTGTAAATGGTCGTACTATAGTGAAGAGAAATTTGTAAAACCAAGAGTACCGGGATAGATATGAAGACACCATATTTCCTGGATGACAGCTAAACACACTGACTGATGGCCATCGTTTAGCTAATTCTTGAGCAAATAAAATATTACAAAGTTTTGAATTACTGTACGCGTCCACGGACCAATATTTGAAGACTGGAGGGGATAATATTGATTGATGAATATCTTCAATTACTTGTATTGAAGAAAATCTAGAAAGATAAGAAATATATCCATTAAAATCTGTTTTTATTAGTAACGTTTTTTTATCGTATTATACCTGTGAGATTCACTAGCGACCACTACTATTCGAGAATCAGAAGTATTTTTTAAATGATGTTCTAACAGAAGTGTTAAATAATATTGCGATAAATAATTTACTTGGAATGTTGTTTCATAACCGTCTTCTGTTAGAGAATAGGGAAGTGCAAATACACCTGCATTCAGTACTAATATATTCAGTAATCTAAAAAGAAAAAAAGTTTGTTAAAACTTATACATCTGGTATAGAATACAGTATAAGAGATTACAAATTAACTATAGTTTAATAAATATGTAAATTCAATAATATTACGAAGGGTTGTACAAATGCGCAGTCGTTAATTTAGTGAAGGGTGTTCTGATTTACGTAGAGATATCGAATTAATAGATAAGAAGCGCCATTTAAACAAATGAAAAAAAAAAAAAACAAACAAACAAGAACAATAATAATTATGATTTAAGCTGAGTGGATCCTGATTTTCTTATATGACGATAACAGAGCACTACCTTCGTGTTCGAGACGTGCAATAATCATCATTACAATAATTTGTGACCTCCGATTGATTACTGTATTTTAAAGAAATTGTTAGTAGATTTCATAGAAATCTAACTATTGTATTGGTTCTCGTGACGCAACTTTTCAAAAATTTTAACATTTTCTATCTAATTTAGTCGAGTGGGTTCCAAAAATACTATTGGTGAAAAACTCCAAGTTTGGAATATAAGGTTCTGAAATAAGTTTCTTACCAGGGACACTACAATCGGTGGGCGCGATCTCGCGGCGAGCACCGAACTACTTCTGCTGCTGCTGTCTATAGCACTGTTGACTTCCCTCTCCTACATATATCTTTACCCCCAAGAAATTTTTCTTTTGGTACAAGCAAATTTTTTTTTATTAATTGGAACATACGAAAATCCTTGCGTTAAACACCCCCGTGAAAAAAATTAATTAAAAAATAATAGTTACAATATAAAAAATATATCTTAGAATACATAAAAAATATATGTATAAAAATATTAAAATAATAGATTAAATATATATTTGAATTTACAATAATTAACAAAGTAATGTTCTGATTGATTTCAAGAGCGGAATTTGAAAAAAACCTTACAAGAAATAATTTGTAGGAAATAAAATTGTCTACAAAGAAGATTCTATGACATTTTGTGATACGTCTAATAGTTTTACCGGAAAATTAAAAAGATCTCGAAATTTACTATAACTTGACTTCGAGCTCTAATAACTTTTGAACAGATGGATTTATCAAAAAATGATATAAGACGTTTTTTGTAGAGCGTTAAATTTCGTAATATTATAAATAACAAAAATATATCCTTGGTTTATCTGTACGATGAGCTATTGCCGAGGTAATAAATTCCAAACTAAATTTTTTTGTTTTTCCCATGTTATTTAAATGGGAAATCAAAACTCGCGATGAGCTGCCTCTAAAACTTGAATTGAAGCGCTGATCTTCAAAAAGAATTTTCATTTTCTGATTTACTATTGATTTCTGGTGGTGCCCGAAAGAAAAAGGAGGAAAAAAAAAAACCGTTCATAAAGCACCCTCAACGCTTTCGCGCTTGAAGTGTGCAATAATGTTGCTTTTCGACATACCCTTGTATATATGTGTAAATATATATGTCTATTGTTTATGTATGTATGTATGTATTAGACCGGTTCAAAAAAATCGACTATTTTTTTTTTTTCAAAACCCGCAGTAAAATATCTTCCTAGTCATGAAAAAAGAAGCCTGTGGAAACGGGAGCTCTTAATTTCAATTTTGAAAGGTCGATCATCGTAAATTTCTGTTTTACGTTTAAATAACATGGAAAAAAAAATTTTTTAACTTTGGAATTTTACAACTCATTTTGGAATTAACATGTCGGGGTGAGAGATACATATTTTTGCAAGAAATTGAACACTCTAAATAAATTGTCTTTTATGTTTTTTCTCTAAGTCTACTCCTTTAAAAGTTATTCGAGTTTTAAGTTCAACATGTAATTTATTTAACCTTTTTTTCTTAATTTTTCTTAAATATTTATAATTATTATTGAAAAAAAAAATTTGTCTTAATTATTAAATTATCAAATTTAACGACGTTGACAAAGTAGATCTTTATTGTTCTACTATGAGGAATAAATGACTTTTCAATTTAAAAATTCTGAAATTAATTCTCTCTGAAGTTTAAAAAAAATTTGAATTGTATGTACATAATTTTTCCTGAATAAGTGTCGTCTTTTCATCAAAATGTCATTGTTTGGTTATTGATATTTAATTGTTGTTCTTAGCATTTCATTGTTCATAGTTTTGATAGCTGAAGTGAAAATCGTAAATTTTATAAACTGAAAATAATCGTGTTAAACTTAAAAATATTATCAATACCATTTAAAAATTGTAAAATAATTTTTTTCGAAGATGAGTTTTATTATTATACCACAATTTAAGAAAAAAAGGTTAAATTGATTATATGTTGAACTTTAAACTCGAATAACTTTTAAAGGAGTAGACTTAGAGAAAAAAACTTAAGAGACAATTTATTTAGAGCGTTCAATTTCCTTCAAGAATATGTATCTCTCACCCAGACATGTTAATTCCAAAATGAGTTGTAAAATTCCAAAGTTCAAAAATTTTTTTTTCCATGTTATTTAAACGTAAAATAGAAATTTACGATGAGCGACCTTTCAAACTTGATATTAAGAGCTCCCGTTTCCACAGGCTTCTTTTTTCATGACTAGGAAGATATTTCACTGCGGGTTTTGAAAAAAAAAAAATAGTCGATTTTTTTGAACCGGTCTAGTATGTATGTATGTATATATGAGGCATTCCACGCCAAATCGACCACTTTTGACCCCGACCCCCTTCGATTTGGTTGAAAATTTCTTTTCCTTTTTTACACACTACGAAGGATAAAATCTTTTTCTTCCAGGGTAGCTAAAAAATTGTGCGAAATGCCGCATTAACGTCAAAACCGGTTTATTCGTTAAAGAAATATCGATGATGACAAATTAAAAATGCACAATTTACCTCATTTTACCTAGATAACTCATAATCATTGTGTAATTACTATTCATTTTTATCCAAAGTTGTTCGTTTCATCAAGCATTGTCGAAAATAAAAATGTTGAAAATGCTTGTTTTTTTTTTTTTTAACTATTTTTGATTGCTTGAATTTTCATAGTTAAATATAAGATATCTTATACTTAACGTTACATATGTAACGTTTTTGATTTCGAAGAGCTTGAAAAATAGAGCAGTCTCGAGCACGAAAATGTATCTCCAATTATGTTTTCGAGCTCAAGATGCTTGAAAACAGTAAGAAGTTTTGGTTGTTACTGATTTCTCTAGGGATATGAAAGAATCTTGTTTTATTTAATAAGTATGACATTTTGTATTACCGATATTTCTTCTTAAATTCTTTGACTGCATTTTTAACACTACGTAGCGATGATAAATCCAAAGAAAGAGCTTCACAAGATGCATATTCTTGCTCACTTTTTATTCTTTGAATAGCTTCAGCAGCTTTTTTTGTACTTCGGCAAGCCATTACAACAGTGCAACCATGAAAAGCTAAGGACTTCGCAGTTTCAAATCCTTAAAAAAATTATTTAGACTATCGAGCTTGAGTTAATTATTTAATAAATAACTTCAACACTCGAAGAAAGTTATAGTACCTATGCCTGTATTAGATCCAGTTACGAGAGCAACTTTCCCTTTGAGGTCTCTACCATGTAAAACCGCTAGAGCTGAGCTACTAGCATCAAAGCGTTGTCGGACTGACTGTGATGGATCTCTGTACTCAACAGCGAAAGCCAATCGAGGATCGGTATACGTTGTTGTGTGATTTAAATGATCAATAAATATCATTTTCCCATCATTTGAAGTACACCTTTCCCAACCAGAGGGTAGTTCTAAAAACGTGAAAAATATAAAGATTGATAATTATAAATTAATCCAAAAAATGAAGAGAACAGAACCATTGTATAATTTAAATTATATTTCAAAAATCATTAAAAAATATTTTTTAATGATTTTCGGAGGTCTTTGAAATTTTTATCTTTGTATCATTGAGAAAAATAGTTGTTGAAAAAAAAAAATGATTTAAAACTTAAAAAATTTAGCTTCAATATTGTTTTTTTTTCTTTTGGAGTCTTCTACGGACTTAGAAATTTTTAACTTCCCGTAATTGAGTTTTCAAAAAAAAGGAAGTTATATGTTTTAGTCCGATTTTCGGAAATCGAGTTTTCATCAAATGTCGAACTTTTGAGGTCCTATATTAGGAAAAGCTGTTCTGACTATTTTCAGATAGACGTCCCCGCGCGCGCGTATGTGTGTGAGAGAGTTAGCTTTTGTCGTTTACGCAAAAAAATAAATAATAAAGTTTATTCGGATTTTCATTCATTTTTATTGTCTGAACAATAAACCCGCATCAAAGAAGGTAATTCATAAATAAGACAATATTGAAAGCGAAAAAGTATAAGAGTGATTCTTTAAAATATATTGGTATTAAAAAAAAACCGGACGTCGGTTGGCCCTGCGGGCCAGCCCTACAACTTCCCGTTGTTTCCGAGCTCAAAAAGCTCGAAAACATTAGTGTGAATAAATTTTTGAGCTCTCCGAGCTCGAAAATGCTTTTGCATGCAATTTTTTTTCGATGAGCATTTTAAGCTCTAACATGTTACGTTTTATGTTGAAGTTTGAAAATTTAAAAATCGAAAATCATTAATGAACATGCGGTTTTTAAATTTTTAGTCCTGATTATGTCCAATAATAGTAGTTTATCTATCGAGTGCAAGCGTCTTAGACTCGATTGTACTAGATAAATACATTAGTTTTTGTGACAGATATTTGAAATTTACTACATTTAGTGCCTATAAATGGCAGGTTATAAATCCGCGTTTATTTATTTGGTAAGATTGTTTTGAGTATTTGTTGAAAATTAGAGAGAAGTCGGTAAGTGGACGAATTAAAATGATGATAAATTTTGTCACAAGATGGCTCGTTAAGTTACTTCGATATTTTTTGGTCGGTTGCTATCGCACATGTAACCAAAAAATATTTTTTGATCCGATGATGACGTCACTATTAGAACGATTAGGTATCTTTTTTACCAGCTGTAGGGGAGACCGGGGCAAGACGGCCCACCTGGGGCAAGAAGGCCCACCTCAAAAATTAACCAAAAATTTTTTTTTCTTGTTTTCTTTTGATTATCACAAATTTAGATTATTTACTCATTTTTAGCCCGATACGTGAAACTTGGGGCAAAATGAACCACTCAAAAATTCTAAAAGAAAATGTATTTCATAGTATTATAACCTAGTCATGATTAATTTAATAGAAATATCATTTTTTGGTTAATTATATGGATTTGGATTAAAATAGAGCATTTGAAAAAGTTAAAAAAACCAATAATCAATTTTCTACAGAAGTGAAAAAATTACTCGTATTATATCAAAAAAGGTTATTTCGAGTAATATTAAAGTAAATACAGTTGTTAAAGAGAAAAATATAAACATTTGTTACGCGGGAAATTTTTTTACAATTAAAAAAAAAAAATTTTTTTTTTCATTTTTTTCGGAGGGGGCCGTCTTGCCCCAAAAAAAAATTTTTTTTTCAGGAGCTTCACCAAAATTTTGGTGAATTGAGTTCAAGTTGGACAAGAGTAAATTAACTTGATGGTTAAAAGCCACAAATAATAATAACCGGCTTAGGTGGGCCGTCTTGCCCCGGTCTCCCCTATCTTATTTAATATTTTTAGCTGCCGGATATAGGCGCTAAATGTCGTAGATTTCAAGTGTCTGTCACAAAAAATAAATAAATTGAGGTAGAAATCAATATCAGTAATAAAAAGAAAGATAAAAATGACTTTTGACTCAGATCAGAGCAATAATATATAAAATATCCGCGAAAAATATTAAAAACTGAGTTTCTTCAATTTTTTGTTGATAATATGATTCAAACTAAAGAACGAGTTAGATGAAATTATATGGGGATCAAAAGAAATCGATTGATTCAGTCGTTTCAAAGATATTTGGAAAAAACCGTTTTTCACTATTTCTTTTTTCCACGATACTTTTTTTCCACGATGTTTTTTGATCAAGAGTATCGTTTGAGACGCAGACCAGGATGTCCGAAACGCTTGTATACCCAAAAGGGTGAGGATGACCCCCGTAAAAAGGGGTAAGTATTTGAAAGTAACTGGCCACCAGTTAGGTTCGTTATATTAATCAATCCTATAATTGAGAGTTACGTGCGATTTATGAAGCTGTAAGACGTTACGGGCATATTTTTAAAGGTTGACACGTTGCAATTTATACCGATCACAAACCGCTTCACTATGCATTTGTAAAGCGCACGGAGAGATCTTTATTATGGCAATTTCACCAGTTATATTTCATCGGTCAATTTATAACAGACATCAGGCATATATCGGGTAACGAAAACATTGTTGCTGGTACACTGTTATAAGTGAAGGAAGTATCTTCTGCGATCTCTACGCACGAGTTTACTGACGCTAAAAAATAAGATATGAAGCCAACCATACGTTTGAGAGTCGCTGAAAAGAAAAAAGTTCAAGTCGCTGCATACGCTTGCTCATCCTCGAATCAAAAGTTCATGAAAATTGGTTTCAATACGTTACGTCTGGCCGTTGATCAACAAAGATTATCGAAAATGGGCTAAATCTTGTATCGAGTGCCAGAAGAATAAAGTGTATAGAGACACGGATCATCGTCTTATTGAGAGGTTTGCATATTTAGGTTTTCACTATATTTAAATGGTGTATTACCGTACAATGGACGGTGTGGCTCAATAAGATAGATCAAATTGAACGGAATATAGTATAGTGCCGGATAGCTCAACTGGTAGAGCACTCGGCGCGATACCGAATTGGTTTGGGTTCGATTCCCAGTTCGGGCTATCTATATTTTTCTCAATTTATCTATAAATTGTCTTATTGAGAGGTTTGCATGTTTAGGTTTCCACTATATTTAAATCGTTGATCGACTTGATCTCGTTATCGTGGTCATGCGGCTTTAACCAACGTTTGACAATCGTCAATTGTTTCACGAGGTTTCCAGAGACGATTTCTCTGCAGAATTAGGCAACACGGATTCCCGAAACGAATTACATTCGATCAAGGCCCGCAGTTTGGCCCTAGTGGCAATATTGATTAATTCTGGAGCAAATCTTGAGCAAGTCAAGGAGAATACAGCGAAATATTATATTTATATATACTGCGAATTAACAAATAGTATATTTTACATCTCGGGCAGTAAAGTAAGAAATGTCTCATATCACATGTAATTGTTGGCCGAGGCGAAGCCGAGGTCAACAAACATGTGATCTGAGGCTTTCTTATTTACTGCCCAAGGTGTAAATACTATTTTTCTCCTCGACGGATGCGGAAAGCGGAAACTTCGTTTCGCACAGCGGGAGAAAAGTTGACGCTTTTCGCCCGGAGGGGAGAAATAGCACATTATTATTTTAGATACTTAAAAAAAAGGCCCTGGTAATACTAAAAAAAAGGCATCTGGCAGCCAGAATGGAAGGTAGATTTTTCGAAAATTTTCAGCACCTCCCTGACTTTTCGCTAGATCGCGCTTAGTTTAAAACGAAGGCGACTCTTTTTCATTTTTACTAAGGTTGAAGATCCGTTTTTCAATCCGAGATTCTTAATCCGCGATTCAAATATTGTTAATATACTTATATATTTATATATAAATGTACGAGCAATACTAACCCTGGTGCAAATTTTTCGGAATTTTCTCTGAAAAACTCAGTTAAAAAAATTGGTTATATATTTATATACATATATATATATATATATATATATATATATATATATATATATACATATATATCCAATTTTGTCATCACGATCACGCTTACAATTCTTATGGGATTTTAATGAAATTTTCTACACTCATTTTACAGACGATTATCACGGTTAAGTTCGAAGATGGGCTAAATCTATCGATTCGTTTAGAAGTTATAGCTGTTTGAAATTTTCACGATTTTTCGAAAAAATAAATTTTCATTCATTTTCATTTCATTGCTGTGCGGTCATTGGTACCTGAAGTATCGATGATCAAAGCCAAAAGGATTATTTTTTGTTTGAAGGCTGATATCTCTGCGACGAATCGTTCTACGAGGTCAAAAAAAAGCCAAATTGAAGCTGAATAAATTTGCTAAACGACCTATGCATTGGTTTAGTTGAAAGAATTTTTCCACGGTCCGTGGGCTCTTCGGAAAAAAAAAAAAATTTAGAAATTTTTTGTCTCGCGGTATTTCTCATGCTTGCGCAATAGCCGGAGCGCTTAAAAAATTTTGAAAAAACGCATCGAAACTAGAGATTTCAAGCTATAAAATGCTTTTTTTTAAATATATCTCGATACGATTATTTTTCACCAAGTTACAGTCTTCCAAAAATCACTAAAAAAATTTATAAAATTTTTCTGTTCCTTTAATTTTTCGCGCAAGTGTATATAAATATGTGAACGTGCCAATTCATCGAAGCCAACCATCGAAGTAATAGCTGCTAGATGTATTTATCAAAAAACAGAATTTGGAATATGCTACCTTAGTGATTTTGATCCATATATATTTAAACTTCTAAACCAACGGTTTTTTTTAGAACTAACTAGACCAATTATGATAGGCCATGACTAGGCTTTGAAAAATCCACTATGAAGATAAATACAAACGTGACACTTGTATAGAATCTATTAATATACATTTATTTTATTAAAAGATCTACAATTCTTTGTTTTCTAAAACGATGATTTTTGTTTACAATTACCTCCAGCTACGATTTTTTTACTGCTTGTACGAGGATGTGTCCATTGAGTGCTCTTTTTAAAATGGCTAAAACAATTTACAAAAAAATTACATCTGACTTGTTTCCATAAGTATGTAAGCTCTATAAAAAATATTCTAATACTGTTATGATGTATAAAAGACTTTCTCTTAACTAAAAGAAGTCCCTTTACAATAAACTTTAAATTATTAATTCTGAAAAATTTACTTAATATAATAAACTTTTCCATCAAAAGTAGCTCTTTCTTCCCACCCAGGTGGTAATTCATCTTCACTATCAGAATCATTCGAAACACTGGTCATTTTATTCTACTGTGAATTAAGAGATAAGATTCCGTTTAAATACGATATTTTTTAAAACATTATTCGAATTTTAGATATGTTCGATTGATCAACATAGAATCAAAAACAATGTTACACTTTTTGTCCAAGGTGGTTACAACCGCGACTATATTTATTCGCCTGAAACTAATTGTTTATGTATTGTAGTTGTATTAGTGACCGGATGTGATTAGGATATCTTCGGGTCGGTAGTAAAAACTTCGAATTCAATATGATTTGATCGGAACCCCAAACTCAATTTCTCGCGAATTCCGAAAAAAAATAACATTTCTCCAAATTTCTCACTTTAAAGTCATATGAATTTACTTCAATTGTCAAGCGTAAAGCAATTCTGATAGTCAGCTGTTATGTTCTGCGAGATTACTAGAGTCGGAACTGGCGCCATCTCCTGGACAGTGGGCAGTTCGTTGTCACGCGGGACCAATTTTTAATTTGAAATCAATGAATTAATTTATTAAGTAATGAAATTATGGATGAGGATTAATATAATTGATAGAATAACTTTTATCTGAGGACTGAGTTTTGCTATAAAGTATTGATAAGATTTAAATGGTAACAACAGTTGTACTCATCAATGGTTCTCGGGGAGAAGTGAAATTACATCAGACGACAGGAAGATTTCTGACTCTCCACTTGGTAACTTCTTCCCACTAAACTCATGCTTACACACATACTTATACAATATATGCACTTATACATCTACATTCTTTATAATTACTAATCCATTCTACCACTTTACTTATTACTTCCGAGGCGGCACAAAAAAAAATTGTTGACTTTATGTTAAATTTAAAACGACAATTTGTTATCATGAATTTAAGTTAACCAATTGTTAACTTAAATTCAACAAAAACTCAACAATTTTTTTTTGTGCCGCTTGGGTTATATTATTTATATTCTACTTTTATATACTTGGGTACAATCTTTTAGTTGAATATTCTCGACTATCAGAGGTGTACTTCTCTATAATTATTCTATATTTAATTATTAAATGCGATTGACGTTATTATTTATAATGAAACACCATTATAATTAATCTAAAGCTATATTTTCATCATTGCAGATTTTGTTATCGGCTATCATTTACAGTATTTTACCTTTATAGAGTAAATGCTCCAGTAGTTGACCGGGCACCAGAAGTTGACCACATTTTGTAAAAGTCCTAAAATGGTCATCAAATGAATATCTTATGGCCTTAAATAGTATATTACATACCTAGGCCAGTAAAATAAAAAAAGTCTCAGAGCACATGTAATTGTTGGCCGAGGCGAAGCCGAGGTTGACAAACATGTGGTCTGAGGCTTTCTTTTTTACTGGCCAGTTTTTTACTGGAAGTAATGGATAAGGATAGATGTAATTGATGAAATAACTTTTATCTGAAGACTGAGTTTTATTATAAAGTATAGATAAGATTGGATCAGTAATAACAGTTGTGCTCGTCAATAGTTCTCGGAGAGAAGTGAAGTTACATCAGACGGTAGAAAGATCTCTGACTCTCCACTCTTCGACTTCTCCCACCATTCTCATACTCACTCACATACTTATGCAATATATGGACTTATACATATCAACGTTCTTTCTAATTATATACTTATACATTTATACTTCCTACTAATACACGTACGAGAAATGAGTTTATACATCTACGTTCTTTATTTATCCGTTCTATGATTTTACTTATTACTTATATTATTTATATTCCATTTTCCTGTACTTAAATACAATCTTTTAGTTAATTATTCTATATTTAATTATTCAATACGATTGACATTATTATTTAACATGAAACACCATTATAATTATTCTAATGCTATATTTTCATATTCCTATTAATTTATTTATTATACGAGTCACTCTTTATTTAATATGTATATATATTAACAATAATAGTTGAGTTCTTGTGATATGGTTCTCATTTATAAGTAACATTTATTTATTAAATAGATCTTTTTCTTATTTGTTAATAGAGTATGCATTTGCTTATAACCATATTTACTGTTAACTATAGAACAAGGGCCTATTCATGATTTTTATGCGTGTTTTGTTTAGGTTTTAAGTATCGGGTGACAGGAAACGTTCCAAGACCACTCAAACTGTATTTATATTTCTCTGAATACAAAATAAAGATTTATCTATCTATTTATTTAAAGTTTCTTATAATAAAAATATACAATTTAATGAGTATGTGCCACGACGATTTATCATTTAAACTATTGACTAAATATTGATAAGACGCAATAAGTGTTGTAAGATGTTAATATATAATTTCAAATGAAATTTAAATGCGCGCCTATTTATGGATCTCAAGTTCACTAATTAATTAACAGGTGGAGGCACCTGAGGCCACAACAACACTTTGCTCAGCAAGTCTGCAGTGGAACATTTACGGCTAACTTAACGACAAGTTTCTGGCAAGCCTCGGCTGGATAATACTTGCGTGCAAGTTAATGCAAATCTACTGCCGTCATTTGAATGTAATTTGACAGAATCACTTGCCGTCAATTTAAAGTGAAACTTTTAATTAACTTATCGTCATTGTCTGACAGTAACACTCCCTACTAGCCACTTTAGCTTGAAATTGAAAGTAATTTGCCCATGAGATTGCCTGAAATTTGCAGACAATTTGACAGCAAAAGTTGAAAAGAAAAATTTACGGTTAATTTTTGCTCAGTTTCGTGGTAACTTTTTACTTGTAAATATCGGTCTATCGGTTGACCCTGCGGGCCAGCCCTAAAACTTCCCGCATATATATATATATATATATATATATATATATATACTCAGTTTTTTTTTTATACTTTGGTTTTATTCTTTCAACTCTGCCGTATTTGAAGAAAGCGAGAAGGTATAAAATAAAATAGCTAATTTTTATTTTAAATAGAATTACATAAAAAATAAAGTGGATTATCTTTTTTTTATCACTCTTTTGACTACATTAATTACATTAGGTAGCGGAACTTTTAATGAAACTCGTTGTTTATTGTCTTTGTTTGGAACAGCTCCAATAACTCTAGCTAATTCTGTTAATTTCTTTATGCTTAGACGACAAGTCATATGTTCATTAAAAGAGTCTAAATCTAGTTTATAGTCGTTCACCATCAAAGCTAAGATGATGCTGTGTATTACGGCTTTGTCTCGCATACTCATTGGGCGTATTCTATTAAAAAAAAAAATTTAATTGTGTAAAATTATTCGAAAAAAATCATTCGATCAATTTAATGTACCTTCCACTCGCGCTAATCATACTGTAAGTGTCGATGATATAAAAACTGACTTCTGGGATTATGCAAATTTCAGAGCTTCTTCTTTTAGCTTCTCTAACGTTCATACTTAACCATTTCGAAATGCCATTGATAAATTCTAGTATGGCAATTTTTTTCTTTTTTTGAGAGTCACGATCCAGTGATTTGAGAACATCAGCATAAAATCGTGAATTCCTTAAAAAAAAATAATAATAATTACAATGTTATCAACTAAATTTAGTTATATTGAAAAATACCTGTTTCCAACACTTTGTAATATATCATCACATTTCTCACAGATCAGTGTAAGTATTTCAGCGGGAATAATGTCATTTAAGTTATAAACTTCTTCAGTCGAGGATGCATTCCTATTACATGGTGGTAAGCTAGTAAGCTTATCTTCAACTGGTTCAACTTTCAAATCATTTTTATCGATTTCTACATCTGGAGAGGATGCAAATTAATATTAAATAATTTCATGTGTTTCATACATACATCTATTAGGTTGGTCCGTTTGGAATGACTATTTTTTTTCACTTCAACTTCAAAACATTGTTATAGACATTGAAAAAAATATTCCCTGAAAGTTTCACCTCTTAATTTTAATTTTAAGTACTTTACATTTGATTTTGAAGTTTTCCCCTTTAAAATAAGAAAATTTAGAATTAGGAAATTTGATTCTCTTCAAAGAAGGTCCTCTTAGTTAAGTGGCTCAGGTTTTTTGTTCACGTGACATAGGGATTTTTTGTTAATTTTGTAAATAAAATATTTGTCAAAAATTTTTCCGAAGCTTATCAAATTTAATCCTTCATATTTTCATTGATGGGTTAAATTATTGATATAAAGAAAATTATTTACAAATTTGAGGTTAAAATTAAAAGCTATTTGGCCGAATTAAAAAAAAAATTTATTTTATTTACAATATTAATATAATCCTTGTATCTTGCGAACGAAGAACTTAAGCCACTTAACTAAGAGGTCCTTTTTTGTAAAGAATCAAATTTCCTAAAAAATTGTTATCTGCATTTTTGCTGTAAATTTCGTTATTTAGTCAATATCAACTAAAAACCCGAATTATTATTAAAAAATAATTTTCAGAGCCAATGCAGAAAAAGCAATTAGAATCTGGATAAAATTACTCAAAAGACTTTTGAAGAGTATTAAATTACCTACATAACGCCGCAAACGGCGACCAGATAACTTGAAATGCGGCTCAGCTATAGAGAATTAAAAAAAAAATCCTAACTTTCCTATATATTTTAAATGGGAAAATTTCAAAATCAAATGTAAAGTATTTAAAATTCAAATGTAGAGCTGAAATTTTCAGGAAATTTTTTTTTCAGTGTCTACAACAATATTGTGAAGTGGGAGTGAAAAAAAAAATAGTCGTTCCACACGGACAACTCTAAGAGGTATACTAGCAATTATGATTAAATTCCAAGTTAATAAAGTCACAGATCAAAAAACCTGCCTTAAGAAAATGAAATATTCGGTTTTCTTTCATTAGCCAAGAGTTCATCCATATTGCTAATTGAATACCTTATTTACTTACGTGCAACAGTTTCCGTAAGTTGGTCTTTAACTGCATCTACGCTGATTTTCATTTTTCCATATTGCACGGTTCGTCGTTTAACTTTTTTTGTACCGAATTGTGTGTTAAGTAAATTATTCTGGTCGACTTCGATATTCTCACTGTATTCTAGTTGATTTTTAATAGTAGGAGAAACTACCCATCGTTCAGCTTGAATCAATCTAATTTTACCTGTTGATTTATTATGGATTGCTAACATTGTGTAAGTTGATTGATTCTTTGGGCGATGCCCTTTGTAAACAACATGATCATTTGAGATTCCTAATACTGATTTGTTACATTTTTCAGCGTAAAATAAGCCGCACTTCATTTTTGTTGCATAATTATTCCTTAATTTACCATTTTGAAAATTCACTGAAATATAGTAAGACCATTTTTAACGATTGTATTAAACAAATTAATTGTAATTATTACAAACATTGTGGATCTAATAATAATCAACTTACCAATGATCGGTTGGATTTTAGTAGGTTGAATTGTGACATTAGAAACAGTCCCATTCAGTTTCATTATAAATAGCGATGAATTAAGCTATGACACACAATTACAATAAAAAAATTATATTCTATCAATTAGGTGTACTGCTTCTAATTTTTCTAACCTCACGTGTTGAATGTTTAAATAAATTCTACTCTCACGCACCCGAAGAATGATGTCTGGCCCTCTAAGCTATAAAACCCGAACCAGACCAGGGTTGCCAGAAAATTTTTATCTCCCTGATAGCCACCTTGACCACAAGTAAACTTCAAGCTACTGCCATCTTCTGAGGCCTATTTGGGAAATTTATGAGAGCAGGCAGTAAATTGTCTGTAAACTTGAATTCAATTTGACTACAAGTGTTACTGTCAGAGAATAACGTTAAGTTAGTTGAAAGTTTCACTTCAAATTGACGGCTAGTTTTTCTGTCAAATTACATTCAGATGACGGCAGTAGATTTGCATCAACTTGCACGCAAGTATTATCCAGCCAAGGCTTGCCAGAAACTTGTCGTTAAGTTAGCCGTAAATGTTTCACTGCAGAACTTGCTAAGCAATTATATTTAGAGTGTGGCTATCAGGGTTGCTACTCAATTTTTGATATCTCGTATACGTTAAATGGCGGCTATAATTTGACGTCAAATTTACGCTCAATTTGGTTGAAGTTGGTTGAACTCAACTGGCTATCAGGACTGATAACCACACTTTAAATATAATTGCTCAGCAAGTTCTGCAGAGAAACATTTTCGGCTAACTTAACGACAAGTTTCTGGTAAGCCTGGGCTAGATAATACTTGCGTGCAAGTTGATGCAAATCTACTGACGTCATCTGAATGTAATTTGACAGAAAAACTTGCCGTCAATTTGAAGTGGAATTTTTTATTGCCCATATAGAATAATATTATTATTAATTGATTTTATGCTAATTATAATTTGATATTATTAGTGAGAAATTAGTGTGCTGAGATCTGAAAAGCCATAAATATATTTGACCAATATACCATCCCTGCCGCGATCGAACTATTGACGTCGATCCGGTCGTACGACTCTGAAAGCAACATGGAATTTTTCATTGTCCGGCCTCCCGGATAGCGAAGTTGGCGAGAAACTGGCGTCAAACTAACAGCCGCAATTAGACGCCAAGTTGGCCGCAAAAGTTGGTACTTCCAAAGTTGATAGACACTTTCTGAGAAAGTTGGCAATCCATAAGTTGACGGAAAGTTGCCTTCAATTTTTTCAGAAACCTGCCTTCGTATTGCGGCTCTTCACTGACGCCAACGTTCTCAGAAAGTTGGCGGTAACCTGTAGCCAAAAGTTGCAAAAGTTAGAGCTGTCGACAACTTGTCGTCAAGTTGATCGCAAACTAATGAATACCAACTTTTTGACGAGCAACTCGTGCTATCAGGGCTGATGTTATGTCCTGGGAGGTTACTAGGATCGGAGTTGACGCCACCTCCTGGACAGTGGGCAGTTCGTTGTCACGCGGGACCAATTTTGAATTTGAAAACAGTGATAAATTTATTGTTGACCATGATGATGATTATTATTATTATTATTTAATGAAATTATGAAGTTATGGATAAGGATAGATGTAATTGATGAAATAACTTTTATCTGAAGACTGAGTTTTATTATAAAGTATAGATAAGATTTGATCAGTAATAACAGTTGTGCTCGTCAATAGTTCTCGGAGAGAAGTGAAATAACATCAGCCGGCAGAGAGATCTCGACTCTCCACTCTTCGACTTCTCCCACCATTCTCATAGTCCCACACATACTTATGCAATATATGTACTTATACATATCAACGTTCTTTTTAATTATATATTTATACATTTATACTTCCTACTAATACACGTACGAGATATGAGTTTACACAACTACGTTCTTTATTTATCCGTTCTATGATTTTACTTATTACTTATATTATTTATATTCCATTTTCCTGTACTTAAATACAATCTTTTAGTTAATTATTCTATATTTAATTATTCAATACGATTGATATTATTATTTATCATGAAACACCATTATAATTATTCTAATGCTATATTTCTATATTTCTATTAATTTATTTATTATACGAGTCGCTCTTTATTTAATATGTATATATATTAACAACAATAGTTGAGTTCTTGTGATATGGTTTTCATTTATAAGTAACATTTATTTATTAAATATATCTTTTCTTATTTGTTTATAGAGTATGCATTTGTTTATAACCATATTTACTGTTAACTATAGAACAAGGGACTATTCATGATTTTTATGCGTGTGTTTTGTTTAGGTTTTAAGTATCGGGTGACAGGAAACGTTCCAAGACCACTCAAACTGTATTTATATTTCTCTGAATACAAAATAAAGATTTATTTATCTATTTATTTAAAGTTTTTTATGATGAAAATATATAATTTAATAAGTATGTGCCACGACGATTTATTATTTAAACTATTGACTAAATATTGATAAGACGCAATAAGTGTTGCAAGATGTCAATATATAATTTCAAATTAAATTTAAATGCGCGCTTATTTATGGATCTCAAGTTCACTACTTAATTAACAGGTGGAGGCACCTGAAGTCACTGAGGACATAACACTGATTACGAAAAATGATTTGAAATGATTCAAAGCAATTTGAATTGACTAATATACAGATATACACTTAGCATGGATTAAATCATTTTTCTTAATAAGGGATGTTAAATGCCCTCAAGAAGGGTGGTTCAAAAGTATTCAAAGTATTCAAAAGCATTAAAAAGTATTTAAAATTTTTTTTTCTAATTCTTTCGAATCGATTCTTTTCATAAGAGTTTGCAAGAATTCCTTATTCTTGAACCATTCAAATTAAACTAAAATTCTGGGGGCCCATCCCCTCTCCCCCTTGCCCCTATGTTATAAATAAATATGCATTATAATACCAATTATTATAAATAATAAGTTAACAAATAGAATGTACAATTAAAAACAGTTATAGATGACCCTATTAATTATACTCATCTTTTTATCAAATCAAGTAATTAATAATACATATATAACAACAATAATGATAAATTTAAATTAAATAAACATTTCGAACTGATCCCGCGTTGCATAGAACCATCCAATGTCCAGGAGATGGCGTCTAATTCGCATTTAGTTAACTCTCAGGCATCTCAGGATATAACACCGAGCGAATCCAGCCCATGATTCGGACTCAGCCAAAATGATAGCTACATCCTTTCAAATTCTTCAACGAAGTAGGGGAAACAGTCCGTTTATACTTAGTTCCATTAGACGGAATTTAACTCTCGATAGTTGTAAACAAAAAAAAATGGTATGTATTCTACATTCGTAATAAATCATTCTATTGACCTATCATCAGTTATGAACAAAACATTTTTTCATCCCTTTAAAAATATGATTATGCTTGAAAATGATGATTTTGAAATTTCATAATTTTATTAGTTTCAATCGGGATAAATAATCATTACCAATACTAATTTCTTCATGAAACATATGTTTCAGGCAAAGCTGCAATTAGAAGAACGAGACTCTGTATTAAAACCATTATTACAGAAAGGTTGGATAGTTAAAAATGAAAAAGATGCAATTTATAAAGAGTTTTCTTTTAAAGATTTTAATCAGGTTTGCTCATCACTTGAAAGATTTTTTTGTTCTATATCATTGACATGACATATTAGCTAATGTTACAGGCATTTAGTTTCATGACTGGCATAGCCCTTCGAGCAGAGAAAATGGATCATCATCCTGAATGGTTCAATGTTTACAATAAAGTGAACATTACTCTCACATCTCATGACGTCAATGGCTTGTCTCACCGAGACATTAAACTTGCAACATTTATCGAAGAAGTTGCGAAATCTACTATAACTGTCTAATAAAATAAAAATAATTTCAAAAACTTTTTTCATGAACGATCATGCTCGTTTATACAAATTTAAAGTTAATATTTTGTATTGTAATTCATTTGCTATAATGATTACTACGTCAACAATTACTTACTGTCTATGGTAATATCAAGGTATTCTGATAAAATAAGGGTCCTACGAGTTTTTTTAAGTTCCAAATGCTTATAATGAAAATAATTATCATTTAACTTTTTTGATGTGTTCGTTGACTCGGGGCAGTAAATATTTTCAGCTAGTTTCTCAATAACACAAGATACTCAACAAAATCTTGCATTCCACGTGTCGAAAATTGATTGAAATAACATGAAATATTATAAATTTTCGAAAATAAATTTTTTTAATATATGATAACAAGAATTTATTTATAGCCGTAAGCTAGACGGTGCACAGAAAAAACAGTCAACTTGACTCAAGAAAAATATTGTCTTCCCATTTTTTTTCTTGATTCAAGAAAAATGAAACACGATTCAAAACATTTGTTTTTTGTCCAAGATAATAAATTCTCTTGTTCCGAAATAGTTATTTTTTGAAGTAAAATTATCTTGCTCCTAAAAATCAATTTCTTAGATAAGAACTATAAATTTCATGAGTTAAGGCTGAGCCGTACCCTGTCGAAAAGCTCTCATAAATTCTGATAAGATATTGAATATTTTTTATGAGAATCTATGAGCTTCGAAAATATCTATGAGATTTAAAAAAATTCTCATATGAATTTTTATGAGAATCTATGAGTCAAAGCTTTTGATGTGTTCCTATCATGATTTCCGTACTAGATTTTTAAAAGAATGAGTAAGATTTTTTAATTTATGAGATTTTGTGACTCGAATTCCGCCAACGATTATGAGATTGAATAAGTACTTTCACTTCTATAAGATTGTTACAGTTTATTCTAATCTATTTTCAATAAGAATTGATCAGGCGAATTCCGATGTTATAATACTTACAAAATCTCAATAAGATTATTTTTTTATATGAAATTTCCAGAATTTATAAGTTTTAGTAAGAGTTATCCTAGGAGATAATATCTTATTGAATATCATAAAATATTTGTCATATTTTATGAGAAAATATTTAACATGTATTTCTTCGAAAATTTATGAGACTGAATCAGGAATCACATGGACAAATGCAGACCTTTTTCTCATAAAAATTTTATGAGAATTAGTAAGAAAATCTATAATCGAATTAACTTGTAAAAACTTAAAAGATTTAATTTTAATTTAAAAGCTATGTGATTTATGAGTTTTTGTAAGTTTTAGTTAGAAGGCTATTACTTATAAAATATTATGGAGTACTTATGAGATTTTATAAATAATTTCCATTCACATAAAATATTAATTTTATCAGATTCATTCAAAAATAATTGCTTAACTTCATTTTTTTTTTTTATAAGAATTTACACCAAAAATACTAATATTATCACTATTTCTTGTACTTTAAATATTTTAACTGTTCGGAGATGAGTGAAAATATAAGTTTCTATGTGATTTTTTACAAACCCAGTAATTTATCTTGCCCCATTTTTTTTTTTTTTTTTGGTGCATTATTTTTTTGTAGCGATATTGCATTTTTTTGGTTAAACAGAATAAAATTTCTCGGAACAAGTACTATTCTTTTCACGCAAGTTTTTTTGTATTCTCCGAACAAAATAACAAAAGTTGCTTAAGCCAAGAGAAAAAATTTCTCGGGAGAAAAGATCGATATGGAGAAGGGGAAAGTCACCGGTGCTAGGTAGCAGCAGCGGGAGTAGTTCGGTGCTCGCCACGAGATCGCGCCTACGATTTGTAGTGTCCCTGGTAAGACATTTATTTCAGAAGTGTTATATTCCAAATTTCAATACGATTTTATTCGAGTACTCCTCTGTCATTTAACAGACCAACAAGTAACTGTTTGGGTTGTACTATAGTATATCCCATAATACATCATGACTTTAATATTTAATATTAATGTTTACTTGAGTAATTTTTGATGAATAAATAAACGGATTCAATTTCATAGATTTTTCGTGAATAGATTGCTAAAGATTTTCCGCGTAAATACTCATACAAATATTCTTGAGTATACATAATAGAAACTTTTTGAATTCATGCTAAAAAATTCAATCATTTAGCATATAAACTATATGGAAAATAACTGTACTCACATTAATTAATCAGTATCAAATCTTGTATGATTACTTCAGAAATCGTCTCATACAATCTTATTCATTTCCAAAATCTACTCAATTGTAAACTTTACATTTTTCGAAAACTTATAAATACTTATACTCACAATATTACAGCTTCTGTTTCTTATAGATTCTGATAATTTATATGAGAATTTTAAGAAAAAAATTTTTTGGATGCACCATCTATGAGAAAATAATTGTATCAGAATTTTTGAGATTTTTCGTGGACAAATACTGATCGTTTTCTCATAGCCAATTTTTTTTATGAGATTTTATAAGACCTTTTCCACAGGGTAGCTAACAAAATCTCAAATTTTAGATTTCTAATCACGTTATGAATACTTATGGGACTCTAATGATGAAAATCTTCCGAGGAAGTTCATCTTCTGCTTTTTTGTCGGAAGCTAAAAAAATCGCTGTAATCCCTGATTAAGAAAAATTATTTGAAATGATTCAAAACAATTTGAAATGATTTAAAACAATTTGAATCCACTAATATATAGATATACACTTGGAATGAATTAAATCATTTTTCTTGATCAGAAATTATAATTATTCTAAAAATAGAAAAAAATCGTAAATTCAAGATTTCGTTGGAGGTGCGGCCCAGCCTTGAACAGGTTCTTGGCTAAAGACAATAAGTCATTTTACTCTACAAAATTAACTTTTTGAATGAATGAAAAAAGTACCTTGAGTCAAAAAAAATATCTCGGATCAAGAATATCATTTTCTTGCTCCAAATATGATCGATCATCAGATTTGTATTTTATTCAGATACAATGTATTATCAGTAAGAAACATTAAATCGAAGTGTGTAGATGTTTTATATGTAAAGATCCAATGTTTTATATATTTATGTATATTTAAATATTTGAATGACTCTAAATGCTCTTTATTAATATGCGATCTCTAAATAAATCTATTTATTTAGAACTACATTGGACTCTGTATTATTATTATTATTATTATTATTATTATTATTATTATTATTATTATTATATTGCATACGCGGCCAACAATTCAAATAAACCCGCGTTGACCAGTGACGTAGTAGTTTTGCGCATGCGCAACTAAAATTAAGTAGCCTATTAAAAAGATTTTTTAATAATTAATTAAAAATATAAAGAGCATCGAACAAACGTTACTGTTCGTCAAACAACCGATAAAAAGCTCGAAAGTATAAAAAAAAGAAAAAATGTACAGTTGGCGCCAACTCAAGGCAGCCGGTTTATATTAGTCATGTCTGATCAGATCTAATTATATATAGACCTATATATAATTATATATAGACTCAAATTAGTCAGGTATGATTATATATAATTATAGATAAGACCATATATAATCATACATAATTATATATGATATAATCATATGTAACTATATACGATTAGGCAAAGTCATTTTTTCCCGGTTTCATTACCCTCATAGCCACACTCTATATATAATTGCTTAGCAAGTTCTGCAGTGAAACATCTACGGCTAACTTAACGACAAGTTTCTGGCAAGCCTCGGCTGGATAATACTTGCGTGCAAGTTGATGTAAATCAACTGCCGTTATCCGGATGTAATTTAACAGAAAAACTAGCCGTCAATTTGAAGTAAAACTTCCAATCAACTTAAGGCTGGGCCGCACCTAACGAAGTCCTGAATTTAAGAATTCTAATTATTTATTAAATAATTATCATAACAGCAATTTTTTTAGCTTCCGACTAAAAGCCGAAGACGAACTTCCTCGGAAGATTTTCATCATCCGAGTCCCATAAATATTCAAAGAGTAATTAGAATTCTTAAATTCAAGACTTCGTTAGGTGCGGCCCAGCCTTAACGTCATTGTCTGACAGTAACACTTGTAGTCAAATTGAGTTCAAGTTACAGACAATTTACTGTCAACTTAAGGCTGGGCCGCACCTAACGAAGTCCTGAATTTAAGAATTCTAATTACTTTTTGAATATTTATGGGACTCGGATGATGAAAATCTTTCGAGGAAGTTCATCTTCTGCTTTTAGTCGGAAGCTACTAAAATTGCTGTTATGATAATTATTTAATAAATAATTAGAATTCTTAAATTCAGGTCTTCATTAGGTGCGGCCCAACCTTAAGTTGATTCAAAGTTTCACTTTAAATAGACGGCAAGTTTTTCTGTCAAATTACATTTAGATGACGGCAGTTGATTTGCATCAACTTGCACTCAAGAATTATCCAGTCGAGGCTTGTCGTTGAGTTAGCCGAAAATGTTTCACTGCAGTCTTTGCCGAGGAAAGTGTAGCTATCAGGGTAAAAGTTACTTTTGATTTGACAGCAAAGTGATGTTATCTTACTTCACGTAAAATTGTGGCGATCATCTTGACGTCAAGTTGCAGCGGTAGGTTTACGTCAACTTACCGTCAACTTGGCTATCATGTACCGGTACATGTTAGTTCATTAAAAAAAAAATTATAAACAATGTGTCGAAATAGGTGTCACGATTCATTTTAATAAGTTTCGTATGAAATAGTGTTGAGTGAAGATTGTTAATTCCGAGTTACTGTTAGTGAAAGTTTGTCACATTAATTACTCACAATACTCAATAACTAATCACAATAGTTGAACTGTATTAGGTGTTCAATACTCTGATAAGTTTTACAGTGAAGAAATTAAATTATTCAAATAATATAAATTATCGTTATGATTTATACGTAAATATTCAAGTGTCAAATTAGGAGACAATCCAATCCATATATAATTTTCAATTGAATGCCATTTTTATTGCAGTATGGCGGCAAAAATCCATTTCTAAATATTACAAAGAAATATTCTAGCGTAAATTGAATTTATTTATTTAAATTTTAACTACTCTTTATTAAGTAGCATTAAGTAATTTTTACGATAAAAATTTGACAGGTATTAGAGGCAAATCTTTTGATTGTGTGTATCTATTTAGATAGAATTGTTTTTTAATTCGAATGGTTTAGATCTTTTCTGCATTCTGCTTATTAATTCAATGTCCAATAGGTTTGTGACCGGGTGAGAGTGTTAGGGTAGTTCTCTGTTCATGTTTTATAGTTGATACTGTGTTGTTTAATTTCTAATTTGACTGTTGGTATTCCCAGATCTCTGTGTATGATGTTGTTTGAGACAAACTATGCTGCATTAACAATAACCCTAAATGTCATGGACTGAAATCTTTTGGTTATGTTAATTTTGAAGTCACTGACAGTTCTCCATAGCTGTATGCCGTAAGTCCAGTTCGGTTTTATGATAGATTAGTATATATTTATTAGACTGAATCAAAAAAATCGACAATTTTTATTTTTTTCGAAACTCCCTATTAAATAACTGCAAGGAGGTAAAATAAGATGCCTGTTAAAAGATGAGCTCTTTATATTAATATTTAGAGGTCGCTCACCGCAATTTTCTATTTTCCATTTAAATAACATGGGAAAAAAAAATTTTAAGTTTAGAATTTTATACCTTGGTGATGGCGTATTGTACAAATAAGCCCAAAATACATTTTTGTAGGCAATTAAATGCTCTATAAAAACGATATTTTATGATTTTGTGATAAATCCATTTGTTCAAAAGTTATTTCGAGATCTTTTTACTTTTCCAACGAAACTGTCAGACTTATCACATATTTCACAAGATCTTTTTTGTAGACAATTTTATTCTTTACAAATAATCTGCGATAAAGTTTTTTAAAATCCTGCATTGTTTTTGAGTAATTTCCATTTTTATGTCAAGCTCTTGAAATCGATTAGAACACTATTTTTTTCAAGAGCTTGACATCAAAAAAGAAATAACCGGAAAGTTATGCAAAATTTACAAAAACTTTATCAAACACAATTTGTAGGGAATAAAATTCTCTACAAAAAAGGTCCTATGACATTTTGTGATAAGTCTGACAGTTTCGCTGGAAAAGTAAAAAGATCTCGAAACTAACTATAAATTTGACTTCAAGCTCAAATAACTTTTGAACAGATGGATTTATCAACAAAACGTAAGAGACCGTTCTTGTAGACCCGGATTAAAAATATTCATTGAAAAGGATTGAAAATTATTTCAATTCTTTTCAATCCCACGGAGGTTTTGGAAAGTATTAAATGGAATTGAAATTTCGATCATTTGAATACTTTCTAATTCTTAAAATGGAATTCAAAAGTATTGAAAAGAATTCAATCTTTCATCATTTCAATACCTTCCAATATGGAATTATTTTGATATTGAGAAGGATTCAAAAAGATTCAAAAATTTCAATTCATTTGAATCTTTTCCAATTCCTCGGAAGTTTAGAAATTCTTATATTATTTTGGGATTGAAAAGTATTAATTGTATGTCCAAATGAAAACCTTGGGGTATAGAAAGTATTCCAAAGGATTCAATTCTCATCTTATTCAATACTTTTCAATGAATATTTTTAATTAGGGGAGCACACGGAGAAAACGAGTCTCAAAAATATTATAATATTCAATATATTTAAGTAAGAAATACTGTTGCAACTCAATAATGACCCTGTTTAAACAACTGAATTCGATCGAATTAAACAGAATTAAATTTTTAATTCTCTTTAATTTAGATAAATTCTGTTAATTCGGTACCTAACTTGAAAATGAATTCTAGCTAATTCGGAAGAAAAACCAGAATTTGTCTAAATTGAAACGAATTTGAATAATTCTATTCGGTTTAATTCGAAAATGATCTTCGAATTTCTGGTTCTGACTCCGAATTAAACTGAATTAAAACAAATTTAAAAATTTTTAATCGGTTTTATTCTGTTTAATTCAAAAATAATCCTTGAATTCTTTTAAATTCTGTCTTACCGAATTTAACAGAATGTATAAGAGAATTAAAAACTTTAATTGTTGAATTCTGTTTTGCAGAATTCGACAGAATGGAGCAGAATTAAAATTTTCATTTTTTTACATTCGGTCTTACCGAATTTAACAGAATATAACAGAATTGAAATTTTCAATTCAGTTAAATTCTGTTTTGCAGAATTCGACAGGATATAACAGAATTAAAATTTTTAATTCGGTCGAATTCAGTTGTTTAATCAGGGGAGTACATTATTTTTACTATTAATTATTAAATGTGTAGTAAAAATCACAAGACAGTAATCAATACTATATGGTGTTTATCTGAAAAACTGCTATATTATTACTCTTATTACTAATTTATTTGTATTCTTTGTTAATCAAACAGTAAATTTTACAAAAAAAAATATTAAATGATTACTAAACGTTTCGTACTACATTTGATGATACGATTCAACGATTTTTACTCTTTAAAAATATAAAAATTAACTAAAAATATGCATTAAATTCGCTACAGTATACAAAAAATACAATCTGTCTAGTAATTTCTGTAAACTAGATAAATAGTGTAGTACAGCAACTAAAAATTACTAAACGGCTTGTAATTTTTCCGAAGCAGATCAATAAAATTAAAAGTTGGTAGGGATAGCACATACAAATATGTATTACGAGTTCAGAAACCTTTGTTCAAAGGAGACATCAGACCGTCAGACATAGGAAAGGACTCGCGCGTAGGAGATCAGGGTTCAAATTTCGGTTAAAACAAGTGATTTTTAAAAAATAAAAATTGAAACCAACACCAATACAGATGACATCAATAATAATAATAATAATAATAATAATAATAATAATAATAATAATAATAATAATAATAATAATAATAATAAAAATAATAACAATAATAATAAAAAGTTGAAAAACTATTAAAAATTTAATTTGATTTATTTCCATTCTAATGTAGTAAAATTTACTAAACGCGATAGTCAAATTTACTAAATATATAGTCAAGCTTACTAATGCAGTTTGTATTTAATTCCATATTTATGTAATGAAAATTACTAAATATAACTAAAAATTAAATTATCAAGAAAATAAAAGTTACACAATTTCAATAGTGTTTTAAGATTACAATATGAATTTAGTAATTTTAACTTATATTTTTAAGTAAAAGTTGCTATATTTTTTTCTCCCTGCATTCAATTGCCTGCAAAAGTGTTTCCTGGGCTTATTTGTACAATACGTCATTATGAAGATATAAAATTCCAAACTTCAAATTTTTTTGTCCCATTTACATAAATTAGAAATAGAAAATCGCAATCAGGGTGTACTTAATATTAATTTTAAGGGCTCAAATTTTAACAGGCATCTTCTTTTATCCTTCTGAAAATTTTGAGTGTGAGTCCTGAAAAACAAGAAAATATTCGATTTTTTGGAATCGGTCTGAATTTTCAATAAAAACTAAATACGCTTATTCCAAAAATTAAAGGAACAAGAAAATTTTATAAATTTTTTAGTGATTTTTGGAAGGCTGTATTTTCGTGAAAAATGATCGTATCGAAAAAATAAAAGAAGCAAATTGAAGCTTAAAATCTCTAGTTTGAAGATCTTCCAGCACAATGATTTTTTGAGCCACGGTTTTTGCGGAATGATAAGAAATAGCTCGAGACAAAATTTTTCTAAATTTTTTGATTTTGTTTTTTGGGTCTACGGGGCTGGGAAAATTTTTTTCAGAAAAATCAATTCATGGCTTATTTAGAAAATTTATTCAGGTACAATTTGTTTTTTTTTTTTTACCTTGTACGACAATTTGCTGCTGAGATATCAACCTTCAAATGAAAAAGGATCTTTTTGCCTTTAATTATCGATATCTCAGCAACTAATGGTCGCACATTAATTTTGAGGGCAGCTTTAGAAACTCGAATAAATTGATCACAAGCCTCATTTTCGATTTGAAAAAAAAAAAAAATTTTTTTTCGTCCTTAATATTAATTTGAAAAATCTACAAAAAATGGACTTTTTATAGTTTTTGAGTTAATCAACCGCTGCTTAAAGAATATTTATGGAAAGGGTAATGTTGCCAAGTGATTTTACAGCTTCATGTACCCCCAAAAGCCCTGGAAATTTTCAAATCGATCCATTAAACCGTTCGTCCGGGCCAACTGCTCAAAGTTTTACAAAACAATTAAAGGAACAAGTTTTGTTCCTTTAATTGTGTAATCATTACCAAAACGAAAAAATTAATTTTTTTCGGATTTTCTTTCATTTTTGCGTTAGTTATTCTGTAAATGTAAAGTAAAGAGATGTAATGGGTGCATTTATTACATTAATTTAGATTGTGGTCTCAATATAATAAGTGTCCCACACATGTACAAAACCAGGTGTTTTGCAAACCTGTCTAGCTGAACTCAGTGCCTCAGGACGAGGATAAGCCCTGTACTGGACCACACAGTATTAAAATTAGAAGAGAGAATTCTTATACCTAAACTTATCAGGAAGGTTGCGATAAATTAGTTTAATATGTCAAATTTAAATATAAAGACAGTGGCATTTATTGAAACGAAGCCGCTTTACAGATAATTGATGAGATGAACAATAACCAAAATGACCGATGTCACTGACTCGACTAAGAGACTTAGATAAAGATAACTGACTCGACTAATTTAATTAACGACAATGTGACTCTACTGACTCTAATTTAATAAACGACTCCAATCATAAAATATTATTTTACAAATCAATAGTTAACCCGACAATAAACAAACGAGTTCACTTACTCCAACAATCTCCAACCTTAACCAGTCCTTCTTATTCCACCGATCCTTTTCCTCCAAGACCAAAACCATAGCCAACCCTTCCTTCCAAGTCCACCAAACCATTCCAATCCTTTCCAATCAACCAGGTCCAATCCACAATAAATATTATATAATTAACCAGTTTAAATAACTTAATTAAACTTAATAAAAGGAATAAGCTTCCACGAGCCGTGGGCTTATATGCTCTTGTCACATTTTGATGATGACTAGCAGCACGTGTAGTAGTAGTAGTAGTAAATAGAAATTGTAGTGGAAAACCAAGATGTTAGTGGTAGTCGTAGTAAGGCACGTCCGTCCACGGCGGTTGCTGCGAGCCAAGAGACCGATAGCTCGTCGTCTCTGGCCCTCGTACCTCTTCACTCAGGTTGGCCAACCCCTAAAACCAAATGTCGGTACTCGACCGTAGCGACCCCGGCGCATCAGTGACTGTATTTCCCCAATTGTTGACAGTTGTTAAAGAAGGAGGGCGGATCTTTTGGCGCGAGTCGAAATTAAATATGAATTGTAATGTGGGAGCATTCCACCCCGTTACAGAGAAAACAAAAAATTTCCAAAAAACGAGATAAAACAAGAATTTTTTTACTTTTTTAACTTCCCGCTAAGACAATTGTAAATTTTCGAAAATTCGGGAAGTTATTGTTCTCACCCCGATTTTCGAAAATCGAGTTTTCATCAGAAGTCGACGTTTTGAGGTCCTAGGAACCTATTCTGACTATTTTCAGAATGATGTCCGAGTGTGTGTGTAAATTCTTTGTAACTTTTTAACTAATGAATCGATTTGGATGGTTAAGGTGGCAATCGACAGAGCTTGTTGGCCATCAACTTTCCTGAAAATTGTAGATCATTTGATCATGTAGACTCGAAAATATTGGCGAATTACGAAAAAAAATTTTTTTTGTTTGAGTTTTTTAGTGATTTCTCAGAAACGACTTGAACGATCGACTGCAAAATCTAATCAGGTGTAGAATTTGATAAAACGCGTCGATTGCCACCTTAGACATCTCAATCGGTTAATTTGTTCGAGAGATATCGCGGGAGAAAGAAATGGTAAAAAACAGTTATTTCCGAATATCTTTGAGGCAACTCGACCAAACAATTCCAAAATCTAATCAGCTCTAGAACTCAATAAAGCGCGTCGATTGCCACTTCAACCATCGAAAGCGGTTAATTCGTTCGCGAGATATCGGGGGAGAAATAAATGCTAAAAAACAGTTTTTTTCGAAAACAATGGCATACGAAAGTATTTTCGAGCTTAAGGAGCTCGAAAACAGCGGGAAGTTTTGGGGCTTGCCCGCAGGGTCAACCGATAGACTGATTTTTTTTTTTTGTAATTCGCAAATATTTTCGAGTCTACTTGATCAAATGATCTGAAATTTTCAGGAAAGTCGATAGCCTACAAGCTTTATCGATTATCACCTTAACCATCCAAATCGGTTCATTCGTTAAAAAGTTACAAAGAGTTTACACACACACACACACACACACACACACACACACACACACACACACACACACACACACACACACACACACACACACACACACACACACACACACACACACACACACACACGCGCGCGCATACACACACGCTCACACACACACATACATACAGACACTCGGACATTATTCTGAAAATAGTCAGAATAGCTTCCTAGGACCTTAAATGGGAGCAAAAAGAGACTAGGGAAATTTCAGAGATGCCACCCGACACCGTGGACGCCAAACTATTTACCTCGCATGAATTACTTATAACTTTAAAGACCTTCCACAACAAAAAAAGCACCCGGACCAGACTTGGTTGAAAATAAAGTAATAAAAAGAGCAACAGTTATTTTTTCAGGGGAGTTTTTAGATCTTTAGAACAGGGGCCTAGAATTAGGAGTATTCCCAACTGCATGGAAAGAGGGTGGGATCATTATGCTCTTTAAGAACAGTGATAAAGACGAGAGTAAGCCAAAATCATACTGACCCATTTGTTTACTTTCGATAATCGGGAAAGTCAAGCCCTGGTTACTATGACGTCTTCATTCAAGCCGGCATCGTATGAGGGACTGTGTATTGGCAGGGGCAGTGCCTATTCGGCTTGTAATTGACGAACATTGCGCCCGTTACAATTTTCGCGCTTGCAAACAGGCAACCCTTGGATCCGTGACCGTGCAGCCAGATTAAGAAGAAGGCCTTGTCTTCCTTAGAGAAGAAACCATTCGAAGATGGCACCTAGATTAGCCCTAATTTTTGGCTTACCCAGATCTTAAACGGGCATGGCTGCTTTAACAATAGACTTCAAGTACGAACTCGTAAAAATTCGCAGATGCCCCCCCCCCCGAATGTAGTAATGGGAGGGATACCTTTCAGCATTTATAGCTAAAATGCACCGAATTCGAGCCTTAGCGAGAAGTGCTCCAAAGCATAGATGGGTGGGTCGCAGAGTGGCCACAAGTCGGTCGGGTTCTTGCTTCTTTCCCAAATTCCCTTAGAGTCCTCAATGGTTTCAGTCAAGATTGTCTCCACCAAAAATTCAGAGACCACTTTCAGAGGAGAGAGGAATAAGAAAGAAGAGAAGGAGAGAACAGTTCGCGGTTTATCTGGCATCCACCCAGGTGTTATCAGAGCATCTGGGTATGAATGTGTAAATTCACAACTTGTGAGAACTCTGCACATTCAGGATGTCAGTCTCAAGTTAGGTGTATGTGAGAACGTGTTTAGAATGGACGAATGAATGTGAAAATTACTAGGCGTCTTCTTTGGAAGGCAGAGGAAGAAACCACGTCCCCTCTCGGTCAAGTGGTATGTTGACTAATACATGGATTTGGTGCTATAGGCGAATCCTCTCCAAGTCACCATAAGGGAAACCGAATGCTTAGGATTAAATAGGTTTGTACTTGTAGTGGTTATCGGTTCGGCACCCACACGCAAGAGGATCTTTGATACATATACTGTTGCCAGGACGCTTCGAAATCAAAGCGCTACTACCACACTAGTGGTCCCTAACCAACGTACCAACGCATATAAAGCTGCTTTCGCTGTAGCTGCTCCATATTTATGGAATGACTTGCCTGATTACATCAGAATGATGCATAATCCACAAGAATTCAAGAAGGAAATCACCAATTGGCTTCTACTGGATGATATATAATAACGGGTGACTTGAGTTAAATTCTGGCTAGCCCTTTTTTTCCATAAAATTTCTTTTGTTATAATGTTTACTTTAGCCAGATAGTAGATTTATCATTATAGAACTTTATACTCTATGTTATGCTTTATTTGATTATATGTTTATTCTTTACCTCAAATGCTAGTATTACTAGCTATAAATGTACTATTTTGTTCAACATACTCTGAACAATAAACAAATATCTAATCTAATCTCTTTTCTAAAAAAATATAGCTTACTAATTTTTATTATGCTGGCATTATTCAAAATAAAAACAGATTAATAGAAAATGTTACGCTAGAATGTAAAAAATAAAATTAACCACCATATAACTTATTATACTGTGATAATTTTTTTAAATTACACAGCCCAGTTTTAAAAATGTATTCTTAATTTTTGTGATGCCTGACTACGAATATTATAAATACAGATAACACTCATTAAAAAACAAAAGCCATTCGGCATCCGAAATGGAAGTAGATTTCTTATTCTTTCTTTATTTTGAGGTTTTAAGACAAAATTAAAGTATAAATTAATTTTTTATTGACATTTTTTAAGAATTTTGAGGTCGAGAACCGCCATAGATAGAGCAATAGAATTTTAACCATAACACCGAAGTCAATCGTGTAACTTTAAACCTTTACTAAAATTTGAAAAATTATCCTAAAACATAAGGTCAAAAAATGAAAATACAACTTATTTCCTCAGGGTTAACGTTCTTTATACTATAACGGTGGGCCCTGGCTACTCCGTGTCTAGTAGCCACGAACCACAGTTAATTAATATTTCCCGAATTTATTTAATTTAATTATTAATTATTTAATCTTAAATTTAGGTCGATTATCACTGGTTCTGAAATCGGGAAACTTGTGTATCTCAGGAGTGGATATGTTCGTCCTGACCGGACACGCGGCTGAAATAGACTTACAACTATAGGACTCTGGTGATAATTAACTTATGTGCTCGATAAAGTTTAACTGACAAGTTTATTTAACCAAAATCCCCATAAATATATACAGTTTTCCCCTTTTTACTTAAAACTATAATAATTTTGTATGTATTTACAAATGGTCCAAGGAAATTTATCAACTCGAGATGCGCGTGTTTCTTTATAATGAGCGGTAATAAAATAATAAATAATTAACTACGTTGAAGAGAGAGAAAATTATAATCTATATCGATATACTTGTAACTTGTTGAGAACTTATCAGAATCTTGATCTGCTTACTGACGATGCTGGTCGACGATTCTTCTCGGCTTGGTCCTGGTGATGTTGGTGTCCAATAGGTTTCCTCTGGCTCCTGGGATCCGCGTCGGCAGGTTGTCGCACACGAAGAAAAACAACACCACTCACTTTATACACTTTGGTTTTATTTAATTGATCAGATAAACGAACTTTAGATATAATATTTAATTTGGTGTATCAAAGCAACACCACCTATCTCAATTAACAAGTTAAATTTTAATTCAAATAAATTATGAAAGACTCAAGCGCAAGGATTTCGTATCACTTCTAATAAGCTAAATGAATTTAGTTTAATATCAAAAGACAAGTTCTAATAATTACTTGAGCAGAAATAATTATGCGTCGGTGCGTTTTCGCTGACCGAACTCCTGTGTCCGCTTTGATTGAATTATCTTGGGTCACAACAAGAAATTTTTTGTCTCGCGGTATTTCTCATGTTTGCGCAATAACCGGAACTTTAAAAAAAATCTCCAAAACTAGAGATTTCAAGCTATAAAATGTTTTTCACCAAGCCTTCCAAAAATCACTAAAAAATTTATAAAATTTTTCTGTTCCTTTAATTTTTTGCATTAGTGTAGTTGACCAATTTTGCTCATCTTCGAACTTAACCGCGATAATCGTTCATAGAATAAGTCTGCCGAGTGTCATTAACCCTCCGTCCGTCGCGCGGTCTCGCCATCCTTCGTTCGTCGCGTCGCGGCGTTCCGCCGCCATGTATTTAATATTACGGTGTTGCCAAGTATCATAACTATGATTTTAAAAAATTAAAACCACACAAGCTTATACGACTAAATTTTTTTATAATTTTTAAATAAAATAAAAATTTTGTATTAAATAAAAACATTAAAGTAAGTGATAAATTAAATGAGCTGGAAATGAGTCGCTGGTGGTAACTGGCAACACTGCGCAGAAAATCAAAACAAATTCAACGCCCAAGCTTACTCGCGTCAGCGGCACATCGCCGCGTTTCTCAGGTTTTTTATCAAAAAAAAATAATTTTTTTAATGTTTAAAATATCGAATAAATAATTATCATCCATTCATTCAGTACTAAAAAGTACAGTAGAAAAACTCATAAAATTTCAAAAGACTAGAAAATTTTTTTTTTTTTTTAAATAATCTTTTAATAAAAATTGCGGCACTGCGCTCATAGCGTGACGGACGAAGGGTCGAGATCCGTTAAAAATTGTGGCCGCTATCGTCGCAACAAGGCACGTTATATTACATATATAAACTTTTGAACCAGTGGTATTTTTGGAACCTAATTGATGAATTTTGATAGATTATGGCAAAATTCTTTGGAAATTCCACCATGAGGGTGAATGCAAAAGATAGATTTTTATGAAATCTACTACAAAGTGATCTGTTTTAAGTTTTGTAGACTAGCATAATACAATTTGATGTACTTTCTATTATTAATTTACGTATCTTTAAATCTCATTTTTTTTCCGTGTATACCCGGGAAAAAATGCTCAGACATGATCATGCCTGTTCATGCATGATCATGCTTGAAGTGTTAAATACGTTCAGGCCTGATCATGTCTGATCCAGCCTGATATATGAGATTAAATTTAAAAAACTTAGTTATAATTATATATAACTTACATATAATTTTATATAACTATATATCAATAATTAATAAATTAGATATAAAATTTTGTTGACAAAGAATCTATCGTGTATAAGATTATTATTACTTGAAGTTCATACGAAATTTACTTTTCGAATCAATCTCTTAGGTCAACGGGTAGTGGGTTAAACTTGCAAGCGCGAGGTCCACGGTTCAAATCCTGTACACGAAATGATTATATATAGTTATTAATAGTTATATATAATTATATAGAGCCATTTTTCATCTATAATTTTTTAACCCGGATGGGCATGAACAGACATGAACATACCTGATCAGATATGAACAGACCTGATCAAACATGAACAGACCTGATTAGACTTGATCATGCCCGGTCATTTTTCACGTCTGATCAGGCCTGAAGACTCATGCCTGTTCATGCCTGATCATTTTTTCCCAGGTAAATATTATAAAATATGCTGCGAGGTTTATTGTTTTCACAATACTAAAAAAGGTAATCCAAGAATAATGGATAATAAGAATTAGCCGGCTATTATTTGTAACTAATAATATATATTCACTATATTCGATATACGATCATGAACGTTCGTTCAAATATCTAGTTTTTTTCGAATATTCTTTAGGCCGTTTTTCTCCGTTTACCTTCTGTTTGAATTTTATTAAAGTTTCGGTGAAAGGTAAGATATGCATTCCTGGATGACACTGAGTTGTGAAGCAAATTTATCTTAGATTTGTGTAGAATTTTTATTCATAAGTTGTTGGAGAGCCGTCACTGAAATCGTAGATACCACTTTTCACGTGTTTTATGTATTAGGAACATAATTTTAACTCAATGCAGCATAAATCATCCTCGTTGCTTTGGCGACATTTTTCTTCAACTGAAATTCGAAAAAAGCACCCTGTTTGTAATATCTTATAGAATCCAATAGATTCTGTGAAAGCATTACAGAGGTTTTAAGAGAATGGACGAATTCTATTAGAAAGTGCTGTAGTCGAGTATAGTCTTATACATACAGCTATGAGAATCAAAACGAAACAAAATAACGATTCGTAAAAAATAATCGGAAAAAGTAATAATGAAAGCACATAGTAAACATTTTAACAAGTATTTGACAAAACTTGAATGTAACTTTTCATTAAAAAATTGTGTAAGGGTATAAACATTAAAATTGTATTATTGGTGTGTCGAAAATTGTAAATTGCTAGCATTGCTCAACTTATTAACTGGTTTTACTTGTTCTTTAACATGGTCAAGGTTTCCGTCTAAATAATAAGTGTACATAATTTTATTGCAATCGGTTCAAAATTTTGGACCCTATACTGATGAGAAGGCGTGTTATACGAAAATATATATGGGGCATTCTACGCCGTATCAACCACCGGTTTGCATTCGCATCTCCCATGTTTTAAAAATTTTTTTTATTAAATTATTCAAGAGATATTGATTGAGATGACGAAAAAAAAATACTGTTAAAGTTTGAGCTCTTAATATTAATATTAACAACTGCCTCGTTGCAATTTTCGATTTCCAATTTGAATAATATGGGAACAATTTTATTTAAAGTTTGGAATATTATCACTCACTAGCCGATCAGTGTATTGCAAAAATCAATGAGCATTCTTTTTGAAAATCGAATGCTCTACAAAAAAGGTCGCTTATCATTTTTCGATAAATTGAATTTTTCAAAAGTTATTCAAAGTCGAAGTTAGATTCACAGTAAATTCAAGTATTATTTGACTTTTTTGGCGAAACTATTAGACTTATCGTAAAATATTATAGGACCTTTTTTGTAGATCATTTCATTTCCTACGAATTATCTATAATCAAGTCTTCGAAATTTTTGAAAGTTCTTTAGATATTTGCGTTTAAAAATAATTCAAAAAAAAAAATCGGCTGGAATACGATTTCTTGAAACGAATTAATTTTTAAATGCAAATAACTAAAGAACTTTCAACAATACACACCCATTTATACATTTGAAAATTTTTGAACCAGTGGTATTTCTGGAGTTTACTCGACTTATTATGATAGTTTATGACATAATTCTGTGAAAAATTCACCATGAGGCCAAATGTAATAGATAAATTTCTATGAAATCTATCTAAGAACATACTAATTGACAATTCGAGAAAAAAATTCCCATAAAATTCGACCAGACTTCGAAAGTGTTCAAATAAAAACAATTTTTAACAAAAAAACTTTAAAAAGAATCGATTAGTACATACATCGTGAAAAACGACGAGTTATTCTTCAATTTTTCAAAACTCATAGTAATATTATTCTGAACTTATTTCAAATTTTTCTAACGAAAATCCCTTCAAAAATGAAAATTAAAAAAAAAAAAAAACGTAAAATTTGGTTCATCTTTTGCAAAGTTGTAAGCAATCAAACCAAAGAACATCGTACTTTTTTGAAATTATTATTTTGTGAAGAGATTCAAGAATTTATTTTTTTATTATTATGATTATTATTTAAATGTTTAAAAGTTATAAAATATTCGATAGAAAAGTTTAAAATGAAATTAAATTAGCTAGATTATTTTTAGTTCCCGATCCACCGCTAGAGCGCGAAAAATTCGGTTACGCGTCCGTTCGAAGATAGTTGTTCCAAAGTTGTTAAAAGCAAAATTAAAAACGCTATTGGCAATCTGATTCCGATCAGAGATTTTACCTGTCTTGAGTTCATAAGCCGCTGGATTGTGTTCTCGCCAATCAAGATACCTTGAGTTTGGTCCGTCGGGATAAAATCAAGGTAAGTTGATTTTACATTAATTGATATTTTAGTTAGTGCGTGTCGCTGGATACACACTTGCTAAAAATTAATTATTACTTTCCCAGTATCTTCGCCTTCTGCCAAGATACTGTTGGTACGCAAACCGAGGAGGTGGGGCAAGAAGCATTTGATCCGCTTGTGCCTGGGAATAGAGTCAGAGACTCCTGGACGACGCCGAGTCACCAGGAAGAGGGAGCTAGCTTTGAGTTCACTTAGTTCGCGAGTTAATTTACCGACCGTCCGTTTATTATCGATCGTTTAAGTTTCGTTTAAATTATTTCTTGTGAAGAATTAACTGCATTACTCTGTATTTATTTTATTGTTATTCAATTAAATTATATTTTCTTAATCAACTGTTAAAGACAATTAATTTCTTTTAATTTTAATTATTTATCTTATTAATATTCCTCAATAAAATTGACCCTGGTTCCGGCGAGCTAACGAGCTGAGGATTTACCTGTTACAATTTTTCGCACGGTTTGATAATAGTATATTGTACAACTAGTGCGGTAATCGACAACACCGCACGAATTGAACATACAGTTTTTTTTATTATTAATGCGATATGAGTACTATTTCAGTGCTCGCTGTTTTGTTCCTTAAGTAGCTTTTTGCTGATTCAACTGTTGCCGCGACATTTGTGTGGGTTATACTATAATCTGCATGCGACTAGAAGTAAACTTGTCGCACTCAAATTTACTTGTCGCACGCAGATTATCGTATAACGCACACAAATGTCGTGGAAACAGTTAAATGGGCAAACAGCTATTTGGCGAAAAAAAAAGCGTGCGCTAAGATAGTACTTATATTGCATGAATGAAAAAAAAAAAAATTGAAAAAAATTCATAGAGGCTAGTCGTGACCAGTACTAAGAAATAAAATAATTTTTGAAAAATCGGAGATGCAAATGCAAGCTAGTGGTTGATTTCGCGTGGGATTTCCCATATGTATGTGTGTATTTCTATATACACTGGTCACAAGAATTAAGGGATAGAAAAAAAATCCGAAATTTTTAGGTGATTTTCAACATGCTGTAACTCGGTGAAAAATGGTCGTGGAGGAAATTGAAAAAATGCAAATTGTAGCCTCAAGTTTCTACTTTTCAGATCTGAATCTCAAATTTTTTTATCATGTACGGTTCCAGAGTAGTCATAAGAAAACCAACGAAAAAAAAATTTTCAAAATTTTTGCTGGTCTACCAATAACTCTATGGGCGTCAATAAATTTTTTTGAATAATCCGACCTTACGACAGTGCAGCCAGACCGCGGACGAAAAGTTCCCCTTCCCAAGCACCGTTTAAGCTGTGAGTGATGCTAAAATGGTGCTTGGGAAGGGGAACTTTTCCGCGATCTGGCTGCACTGCCTTACGATTCTTTTAGGAAATTTTATGCCCTTTAATTTGGCGGCCTGAAAAAGTCTCTACGACGATTTGGCGCTGAGTTATCATTGATCAAAGCAAAAAAGTCCATTTTGGCTTTGATTATCAATAACTCCGGATGTATTGGTCGTACAAAAAATAGAAGCAGGGTTTTGAAAACTGGAAAACATTCTCTACAAGGCAAAATTAGTGGCTTTTGATAGAAAAATTTTTTTTAAAGCGATATTGTTTAGTAAAAAACAGGTCAAAATTCACAAAGGCCCTAGGGGTATAAGCATGGTGAATTTGCCCCCGAAAGGTATCGGCTTGAAACTGCGGGGATTTTTAGGTACTAATAAGATATTAAGATCCTGAGAGTTTCAGCTTTTGAAACCAATCGGTCTTCGAGAAAAAGCCAAATATGTAAAAATCAGATAAAATGAATATTCTCAGAGACTATTTTATCGATTGACTTATACTCGGGATATGTTTTGGGGGTCGATAACAACCTCGAAAAAATGACTTTTTAGTTTTAATTTCGACTTTTCACGATGTTACGGTTCTGGTACAATTATGAAATAAATTTTTTTGGATTCCTCATCCAATTTTCTATAGACTTAAGTGCTTTTAAAATTTTTAAAAAAGGTACGCCATATAGAAAAAAAATAAAAACCACTTTTTAAGCAAATATTTACTTTATTTACATGTTTAAAGTGTGAATCATTATTTTTCTAGTTTGTATATGTTCTTGAATGTTATTTGCAAAAATAATCTCTGCATCAGCAGTTAAATTTTGTCATATCATATAATATCAACTAAAATATTATAAACATTATACACATATAAAACAGGAAATAGATTTTAGTTTGTAAATTATAAATACATAACAACAAATGAAAGATATACTTGAGGAAAAAAATGTTTAATCATATTTTACCAGTCTTCATCACTATCCTCTTCAATCACAGGTGAAATACTGTCTCTATCAAATAATTTGCTAAGTATTTCAGCAGGCCTTAAAATCTTTGTTAAATACCTCCCGTGTGATAAATAGTAAACAACAGCAGCAACATGAGAGCAACATCCAATTGTTCTCAGACCATTTGCACACTCACAACTATACCTCAATATGCTTTTTGGACCAATAGCATTTTTTTTATACTCAATAAAACATCTATAAACCTTTCTATTAATGTGTCTGGATTGAACTTGAATTTTGAGTATATTTGACTGTTCTTTCACATATTGAATAGTGAGATTACCTGTTTCATCAAGCATTTCTGCTAAATAGGAAACAGCCTGTTTCAATTGATAGGAACCAGTGAAAAATTCACCATCAAATACTGCAAAAAACTCATCAATGTCTTGTTCTGTTAATAAAGTTTTAGGAGTTCCCGGAACTTTCTTTACTATTTTTGAGCAAATGCAACACTTATCATTGATTGTTTTATTTGGAGTCATTTTATTAGCTTAATAAATAAAATGTGAACAGACAATTTCTCAGATTCAGATCATAAACAACACTTTTGTCAGCGATTGTATATCCGACCAAATACGCCAGTGGGCGCGTCGGTCGTGCGGATCTTTTTGCACATAAGACGACTGAGTCGATAACATACCATATTCAATGACTAAAAGCGACAATTTGAAAATAATTTTAATATTACTGCAAAAAAAAACTACATAATTAATTAAAAAGTGGTTTTTATTTTTTTTCTATATGGCGTACCTTTTTTTAAAAATTTTAAAAGCACTTAAGTCAATAGGAAATTGGATGAGGAATCCAAAAAAATTTATTTCATAATTGTACCAGAACCGTAACATCGTGAAAAGTCGAAATTAAAACTAAAAAGTCATTTTTTTCGAGGTTGTTATCGACCCCCAAAACATATCCCGAGTATAAGTCAATCGATAAAATAGTCTCTGAGAATATTCATTTTATCTGATTTTTACATATTTGGCTTTTTCTCGAAGACCGATTGGTTTCAAAAGCTGAAACTCTCAGGATCTTAATATCTTATTAGTACCTAAAAATCCCCGCAGTTTCAAGCCGATACCTTTCGGGGGCAAATTCACCATGCTTATACCCCTAGGGCCTTTGTGAATTTTGACCTGTTTTTTACTAAACAATATCGCTTTAAAAAAAATTTTTCTATCAAAAGCCACTAATTTTGCCTTGTAGAGAATGTTTTCCAGTTTTCAAAACCCTGCTTCTATTTTTTGTACGACCAATACATCCGGAGTTATTGATAATCAAAGCCAAAATGGACTTTTTTGCTTTGATCAATGATAACTCAGCGCCAAATCGTCGTAGAGACTTTTTCAGGCCGCCAAATTAAAGGGCATAAAATTTCCTAAAAGAATCGTAAGGCAGTGCAGCCAGATCGCGGAAAAGTTCCCCTTCCCAAGCACCATTTTAGCATCACTCACAGCTTAAACGGTGCTTGGGAAGGGGAACTTTTCGTCCGCGGTCTGGCTGCACTGTCGTAAGGTCGGATTATTCAAAAAAATTTATTGACGCCCATAGAGTTATTGGTAGACCAGCAAAAATTTTGAAAATTTTTTTTTCGTTGGTTTTCTTATGACTACTCTGGAACCGTACATGATAAAAAAATTTGAGATTCAGATCTGAAAAGTAGAAACTTGAGGCTACAATTCGCATTTTTTCAATTTCCTCCACGACCATTTTTCACCGAGTTACAGCATGTTGAAAATCACCTAAAAATTTCGGATTTTTTTTCTATCCCTTAATTCTTGTGACCAGTGTTGATTAGACTGATTAAAAAAAAATCGACTATTTTTTTTTTATCAAGGATACACACTCAAAAGTTTCAATAGGATAAAAAAAGACGTCAGTTAAAATATGAGCCCTTAAAATTAATATTAAGTACTCCTGATAGCGATTTTTATTTCTCATTTAAATAACATGGGAAAAAGAAAATTTTAAGTTTGGAATTTTATATCTCCGTAATGACGTATTGTACAAATAAGCCCAGAAAAGATTTCGTTGGAAATTTAGCGCTCCACAAAAAAGTATTCTTATGATTTTTTTATCAATCCATCTGTTCAAAAGTTATTCAAGCCTGATGTCATAAGTTATAGTAAATTTCGAGATCTTTTTACTTTTCCAGCAAAACTGTCAGACTTATCACAAAATATCATAGGACCTTTTTTGTAGACAATTTCATTTCCTACAAATTATTTCTTATAAAGCTTTTTGATATTTCGCATTGTTTTCTAGTTATTACCAATTTTATGTCAAGATCTTAAAAAAATAGTGTTTGAAGCGATTTTAAGATTTTGACATTAAAACGGTAATAACTAGAAAACAATGCCGAATTTTGAAAAACTTTATACGTGATAATTTGTAGGAAATAAAATTATCTACAAATAAGATTCTATGACATTTTGTGATAAGTCTGACAGTTTCGCTGGGAAAGTAAAAAGATTTCGAAATTTACTATAAATTTGACTTGAGGCTCAAATAACTTTTGAATAGATGGATTGATCAAAAAATCATAAGAGTACTTTTTTGTAGAGCGTTAAATTTTCTACAAAAACATATCCTGGGCTTATTTTTTCAATACGTCATTACGGAGATATAAAATTCGAAACTTAAAAATTTTTTTTCCGATGTTATTTAAATGAGAAATAGAAAATCGCAATCAGGGAGTATTTAATATTACTTTCAAGGGCTCAAATTTTAACTGGCATCTTCTTTATTCCTACTGAAACTTTTGAGTGTGTGTCCTTGATAAAAAAAAAAAAATAGTCGAATTTTTTGAATCAGTCTAATATATATATTTTGATATATATTAACAGGAATGGTAGCTCATCTTGAAATGTCTAACGACACAATCGATGAGAGGTGAGTATTAATTTATTATCAATTAATCTCTATATTATTTCATACTTTGCACTTATTTTAGAGTATCAGAAGAAATTGAAGCTCTATGTGCAATACTGCTGGACAATGAGTTCAAAATACAAAATAATGACCGGTAAGTTGACAACTTTTTTATTATCATTACCTGATTTTTTAGTTTGCAATCTATATTGATGTAACATCAAAGTTGAAAAGCTAGCTTATTGTTATGAAAAAAGAAACTGTTTTAATCCCTCGCAAATTTGAATCACGGTGGAAACACGGTGGGTTTGTTCCATTTTACCACTGTGATTACGCGGTGTATCCACCGTGATACCACGGTGGCTTGACCACTGTGTATACACGGTGTTTCCACTGTGATTACGTGGTGGATACACCGTGGAACCACGGTGGTGAAATAGCACAAAGCCACCGTGGAATCACAGTGGATGCACCGCGTAATCACAGTGGAAACACCGTGTATACACAATGGTCAAGCCACCGTGGAATCACGGTGGATACACCGCGTAATCACAGTGGATACACTGTGTATACCCGGTGGTGAAATGGAACAAACCCACCGTGTAACCACGGTGGATCCACGGTGTTTACACTTCCACGGTGTTTCCACCGTGATTCAAATCTGCGAGGGATATCATGCTAATAAATTTTTCAATCAAAGTATAAGTTCAGTTTATCTCACAACACTATATCCACCCTGCTGCTTTATTGGATCCTTCTTTGATTAACTTTACACAGAGAGAAAAGTGCATGGTAGTGGTAACTATTAAGGGATGATTATGAAAATATAGTAATCTCAATTAATGTTTATAGTTACTCGTATTATATCATAGTTTGCGAACCTATTTGAAAGTAGTAGTACCAACTAAGCATTACTAACATTTTTTGTTTCATTATGCTAACTATTATTTTATTTTATTTATTTAGTATGTTTCAGCCTATGTGGCCTGGAAACAGGACTTGGATACATTTTCTCTTTTTACATATAAATTATCAATTTTTAAATAAATTTTAAAGTTCTTCCTTAATTCTAATCATTGCAACTCTTAATTAACTAATTAAATTAAATTAAATTAAATTAAATTAAATTAAATTAAATTAAATTATTAAATTATTTTAAATTATTTTGAATTATAAATTCTTATGTTATTAAATATTAAAATATTAAAATATTAAAATATTAAATGATTAAATAACACATGTTAAACAAAAATTTAAAAAACCAATATTCAAATTTAAAATCTTTTAAAATTAAAAAAACAAAAAAATTAAAAAATTCAATAAATTTAAATTCCGTTCCACTTCTACCCGTTAAATATTAAATATTGTATTGCATGTCAGATATAGTTTCTTCTTCCTTTAATATTCAAAGTGAGATCCTGCGTTGTTTTTTTCGAGTCTCTTTCTACTCACTTACTTCTTCTCCTCTTTGGGTTCTACTACAGATTTTTGGAAATTTTTGGGATTCTCTTCACTTTATTTTTATCAGCCTTGTGTCTTCACTATTTTCTTCTTCTTGTCTATTTCTTTCAACCATTTTCTGGCTTCCCATTGTCCTTCTCCACTAAGAATTTCTACTTCCGTCATTTCAGTTCTTTCGACCTCTGGGCACTGTAGTCTCCAGTGCTCCAAGGTGTCTTCCCCCTTTTTGCAGAACCAGCAGCGTTTTTCCTCATCTTTTCCCCACGACCTGTTTGCTCCCTCCAAGGATCCACATCTCGCTCTGGCTATCACCTGATAATCTTTGCTATCTCTTTTCTGCAGATAACTTGGCACTCCTTCTTCCATTATTTCCTTGTATCTTTGATTGTACCTCAGTTTTTGTATTTTACATCACTGTAGCTGCCTTTGCACTTCTGCTCCTCTAACCCTTAACTGCATTCCTACTGAGCTGCCTTTCTCCTTTATCTGCTCCAACGCCTCCTGACTGTACCCACATTCATTTAGAAAAACTGTTCTGCTTTTAAGACTTTTTGGGTTTCTTATTCCTTTTTTCCTCTCTTTTATACATTCTTTGACTAAACCTTCTTTTTTCTCTGTTTATTATTCATAATCCGCTGCTAATTTTGCAAACTTTAGTCTCATTCTTTCACGCTTTGTTTCTTCTAGCAATATACAGTCAGGCGTCCCCATTTCTAATCCCAAAACCCATTTAAGATATTTCTTGTGCACTTTTTCCATTTCCTCCACTTCTTTCCATCCCCAAATTTCAGCACCATATGAGAGCACACTTACAACTAGGCTGTCAAACATTTTAATCCTCCTTCTGTAGTCTTTTTTAAAAATTCTTTCACCAATACTCCAAACCTGCTTCATGACTACCATCCCTTTCTTTACTCGACTCATTATATGCTTTCTATTTTTTCCATTACTTTTGAAAAGGTAACCCAGGTAAGTGAACTCGTTTACCTCCTCTAGAGAAAGACCTTTCCAAAGCCAGCATGTTTTTTTCTTTCTACCTCCCCCATTTCTGAATACCATAACTTTAGACTTTTTTTCGTTTAAAATTAATTTCTTTCGCTCTACATACTTTTCCAGCCGCTTGATCATCTCTTTAAGTTCACCTTCACTTCTCGCCGCCAACACCACATCGTCTGCATATTCCAAGCTCCAGAACTTTTCTTTCCCTATTACCACCCCACCCACCTGTACCTTTTTGAGTTCTTCTCCCATATCTGACATCAGAATCGTACAAAGCAACGGGCTGAGTGGACACCCTTGCCTTACTCCCTCCTTGGTCCAAAATACGTCCGATAATTTCTCTCCAACCTTAATCTTGCTTTTGGTTTCCTTGTATAATTCTTTGACCCTTTCCGTTAGACCTTGTCTCACCCCCCTGTTTCTCATCGTCTCCCACAAAACTTCCCGGTCTACACTGTCAAATGCCGCTTTTAAATTCACAAAAAAGGTAAAAAGTTTTCCACTTTTCTTGGACAACTCCTTTTCTACTGCATGTTTCAATATAAAAATGTTATCTGCTGTCCCTTTACCTTTCCTAAATCCTGATTGTGTGTCTGGTATAATTCCTTTTCCTTCGATATCCTGCTTCAGTCTTTCATTAAGTATCATCGCATATAGTTTGTACGCTGTGTTGAGCAGAGCGATCCCTCTATATTTCTCTACTTTATCTCGGTCACCTTTTTTGTGTAAAGGTGAAATCAGCCCTGTCTTCCAGTCCTCCGGAAATCTCTCCCCATTCCATACCTTCTTCATCAGCGTACATACTTCTTGTTCTGTTGTTCCTTGCATATATATTAACGCTTCATTCGGGATACCGTCTTCTTCTGCTGGCTTTTCTCTTTTCAGCTTCCTAATTTGCCTTCTGACTTCTTCATCAGTTATTTATTCCTCTCTGTCCTCTTCCGGTTCTTTTTCTCTGCTCCAGTTCCCCATTGATCTGTGATCTGCCTCATTTAATAGCTCCAAAAAGTGTTTTCTCCACTCTTCCATACTTATATTTTTACAGACGGGTGTTCTCATTGTCCTGTACCTGTTTATGAATTGCCATACCTCCTGCTCTGTTCTTGCTTTTTTTATCTTCTCCAATTCTTCCTCTTGCATTTTACTTTCTTTTTCCTTGCATAAGTGTTTAAATTCCTTTTTTTTCCTTCAGGTAGACTTCTTTCGGTGATTTCCCTTTTTTATATTTCTTCAGTTCCCTTTTCACTGTCCTCTTTTTCTTGTTACATTCTTTGTCCCACCATTTTTTTCTCCCAATTGCATTTTCTTTTCTCTTCCAGACTTTTTTGCTCATTCCGTTGTGAATTGTTTGTTTCATCTTTTCCCACTTCCGTTCCACGTTGTCATTTTCAGTATATGTTCCATTGATCGTAGCCAACTGAAATTTAACCTTGCTTTCCTCGTCCCATATAATTTTTTCCCCTGTTTCCTCCTCTTCTACTCTGCTCTTTTCCTTGCTCAGTTTCTTTTTAAGAGTGCAAGTTATCGGCATATGATCTGATTCTATTCTGTCGATAACCTGAAAATCTTTTATCTCTTCAACATCATTTACCAGAATATAATCTATTACTGATTGTCCTACCTGAGATACAAACGTAAATTCACCATTCTTATCCCTATCAAAAATGAAAACTTGTTTAATAACTATAAATTGATAGTTGTTTAGTGGTTACAATGTGCGCTAACTAAATGGTTTTATAACGGTTTTCCAACTTATATCAAGTAAACTGTAAATAAACTGTAAAAAAATTGACATTAGAACTATAAGAATACCATCACTTTCATCGATAGAAAAAGGTGTTGATCTGTTATCGATTTATTTTTTTTAAGACTCAGTTTAAAGTACAGTGAAAGCTGTATAATGTTACGCAGGTTTTCTTTTTGGCTCTTATTAGCGGTTTATGAGAAAGATGAGATAAAACTACGATAATTTTATATAGTTTTTACTTGCTGAATTTGCTAATTAAAAAAAATATGATAAAAGCATTTGTTGCAAGAAAATGATATTTAGTTTTTTTTTCTAATTTTATTAATACTTACGTATAGTGAAAAAATTGAATTTGCTTCTCTATGAAAATTTTTTAGTGTTATATTTATATATTATGTTTTTCAAAACGATTTCATGTTAATTATATATAAAGGAATAATAAAAATGAATAATTGTTATTAATATAAAATCTTTGATTAAAATTAAATTTAATTAAGATAATTTGATAAAAAATTCAGTCTTACTGAAAAATAATCAAAAAATTATTTTTTGATAATCATTTAAAAAAAATTATCGAATTTTCGATTTTACTGAGTTCGAGCTATCAAATATCAGTTTTTCGGCCATTTTTTTATGGTTTTAACTTGGTTGGTAAGATCAGAACTTGAGCTGTATTACCATAGACATATGATTCTAAGGTAGTTGTATGACAGTTTATAAATAGTTCACTCAAGGAGTATTTAGTTATAAGTTTTGGTATTTTTATATGTCTTTTTACAGTCGAAATTTCCGATAATGACTGAAAAATCTCTGCAAACTAACAGCTTTTAGTGGGTATAAGATAAGTTTGTTTTGCGCACATTGTAACCATAAAATTGTAATTATTTTACTGTTGAAAAACTGAAAATGAACAGTAAAACACTTAAACCGAAAAAAAACCGTTCATAAACAGTATTTTTATTTTGATAGGGATCTCCTTTTGTGTTACCGTTGAGCATGTACCATCCTTCTTCTTCTATTCCCTTAATTAATAATTCTCCTTCTGCATCACACTTTTTGTCTCTGGATCTTCTTTCCATCTCTTCCTCTTCCCCCAGATACCACTTCCCTTTGTTACCTGTCCTGGCATTAAAATCTCCTCCTACTATCAAACTGTGCTTCTGGTCTTCCCCTATTTCTTTTATAATTTTCTTCACTCCTCTTCTGTTGTACACCGTCCAAATTTCCCATAGTTCCTCCCGTATCTTCACTGTATTTTTCACCAGCTCCTCTTCGGAGTCTATTATTTTACTCTCTCCTGCTATCTCTTTTTTTACTCCAGTTATGATTCCGCCACTTGCTCTTCCCCTTTTTTTCTCTTTCTCCGCAAACTTGCATTTCTACTTGTACTCTTTTGGAAGCTTTTTCTCTAGTTTCTCCCATGCTTTCTGTTCAACCCAGGTTTCTACAAGTCCAATTACTTCAAATCCTTTTAAAAATTTCCAAAAATCTGCGTCTTTCTTCCCTAGTCCCGCTACATTCCAAAACACCACTTTGAACTCTTCCTCGCGCACTTCACTTTCTAAAAATCCTCTCTTTCTTGACTTGTGTTGCTAAGTCTTCGTTTTATATCTTCCCAGCTTTTCCACTTTCCATTGATACATAATTTCCTGTACCCTATCTTTACCCTATTGTTCTTCTGTTTTTCTTCTTTTGCTATATCTGATAATTTCCTTTGCACCGTCCTTTCTTCTATCGTGAGATCGTGGTTAATGTAAATCTTTCTATCCCCCAGGCTTTTCTTCTTTCTCATTATTTCTGCTTTATCTTCCCATTGACTTAATCTAGCAATTATGACTTTCTTTTCTTCCTTTCCCTGTACCCGAATATTTTCTAGCTTTGCTTTTACTCCGAAATTTTCTTCCAAGAAACTTTCCGTTTCTTGCTTTAAATTATCCTCTCGCACATTTAAACCTTTAATCACTATATTATTTTTTAACTCCCACTTTAGTCGCTTCTGTCTCATCATTTCCATTTTCATTATTTCGTCATCTAGCTTCTTTTGTTGTTGCGCAAACTTTTCTCTTTCATTTACCCATACATCACCATTTAATCCTCCTCTTTCGACCCCTTCTTTTTCCAGCTCTTTTTCCTCCAGTTTACTCATTCTCTCGTACAAAGCATCGATGTGATCATTCAATTGTCGTTTTTCTTCCTCCCATTCTTTATCTTCGGCCTCAATGCAGCCTTTTAGACTGTCAATTTCTTTTTTAATTTCCTCTTTATTGCTTCCTACAATTTCTTTTATCTCTCTCAATTCCTTCAATACCTGGCTAAGAACATTTTCCTCTATCTCTGATGGGTTATTATTTTTCTTTTCTGACTCCTTATTGGAGTTTATATACTTTTCCATACTTGTTGTCTGTCTGCTTTTAGACTGCGACAACAGCGCCTTTGCCTTCTTATCCAGCTCCACCTTTTGCTCCGCCGCTTTGTCAGTCGCCTTTTTTGCCACCGCTGCCGCTGCCGCTCTTGTAGAGCTCATTCTTTTCTAATCTGTATACTAACCTCTGAACTTTACGGTTTTTTTTTTAATTACAGACTGAGTTAATTTGCTAACTATCCTTGATGTTTTATTAGTATCTGTGATTCACACCCTTAACTTGACACTTTTCTTACAAAAACTCTCACTTAACTTTACTTTTACTGCTTATATCAACGTATAATTGCGACATGAAAAAATCTCCGACACACACGCCTAAGCTCCCTCTATCCAAGTCCCCATTATGCTAACTATAGAATATTAGTTTTCAGAACTTATACATTTGCAATAATCACAATAATACTTCTTTGCTTCTTCATAACCAGTAAAAAACGTATCAGTATCTATTTACGTTTAATTATCATCAAATAGTTCAATTAACTATTTCAATAGTTAATCCAAATGATCCTGAAGTTAGCAGACAATTAAAGATTTTCAAATTGCACACCTCAAGCGCAAACGCGCTGTGTGTGTCTTACGATTGAAATTATTCTTTCGACTAATTCACTCACGTTAAATCATCTCTACACTTTTTTGCTTACCAGGGGTTATCAGATATTTTCGGCTGGGTTTTTTTCGGAAACAAAATCTCTCAATACAAAACACAGACCGCACTTTGATGCATTACTGTCTAATCTAGCGAAGTGCGCTTTAATTGTTTCATAATATTCGTTTGTTTAAGAGAAAAACTCGGCCAAAGTTTCCATTTACTGTACAAGTGCAACAAAGATAGTACCGTTCGTGGATTTGCGTGTAATAAAGAGAAAAGTGCGAACCCCTGTTACACAAAATGGGTTAAAATATATATTAATACGTTTCTTTTTCTCGCTGAATAGAACAAGAATTTAAAATTTTGTTACAGTTATAGTGAAAAACAATTTATTTAGTCTATTCGCGAATTGCTCAATTGATAAATTTCATGATTGCAACGATGAAATAGATAATTATTTACTTGAATTCATTTTTAGAGGTGTTCCAGATACCATCGAGATACTAATCGTCCCTTCAACTGGAGAGGATCCACAGTTACAATATGTTTGTGTAACTCTTATAGTTCATCTCGTAGCCGGCTACCCTGATGTACCACCTGAAATTTTATTGAAAAATCCCCGAGGCCTGGATGAAAAAACCTTACAAATGATCCAAAGTGAATTAGAAGTCAAGTGCCAAAAATTTCTAGGTCAGCCAGTAATGTTTGAATTGATAGAGGTAAAATAATTTCATTGGTATCGACAAAAAAATTTTCACTTATTATATTCTGTGATTGATTCTTTTTTTTTAGTTAATTCGAGAACACCTGACTCAGAAAAATTTACCAACAGGACAATGTGTTATTTGCTTATATGGGTTTCGTGATGGTGATAAATTCACGAAGACCGAATGCTATCATTATTTCCATTCTCACTGTCTCGCAGCTCATATTATTGCTGCTGAACGTTACTACAAAGAAGAGTTAGACAAATTACCACAGTGGCAACAGGACTCTGCTAAAGAATTCAAAGTTTGTACTTTTATATTAAATTTTTACATTAGTGTAGACCGAAACAAAAAAAAGTAACATTTTTCTAAAGACAACAAAATTTAAAGTGCCTTATAAATATATTATACACTGCAAGTGCAAAATAGTAGGTGCTCTGTTTAGAAATACAATCAAAAATGTCTAATAATCTTGAACGTTTATAAGCAACAACATTCAAAGGATTAAATATTCTCTAATTTATTTAATTTTTAAACTTGCTCAAAAATGTTTCTTTGGGTCAATTAGTTTGGAAGTTGTGGGTGTTTTGAAATTTTTCTTTTATTTCCATAAAAATGATTTTTTACGGCTTTATCCTTGAATGACTTCTGAACCGTGAGTTATAACTCAATTTTGTAGAATGAAATTTTAAAGTTCGTGCGATTAGTTATGATTTACGCTATACAGCTTATTATTTCGACGGTTTCTTTTAATCGCTTGATGGTCTTAAAAATTTGTAAATAATCCAAAAAATTTACTTTGCAGCTTTATCATCGAATTCCTTCTCAATGTTAATAAGATATAACTCAATTTCATAAAATCTGTGTTGAACCTTGTGAAATAAACATTAACACTATTATAACTTAATTTACAATTGATTGATTTATTTTTTATAACGTTTCAAAGGTATAATAATCGATTTGATAAGATCGCAATTAAGTCTATATGGTTCTTTCGACAAATTTTTTAAGATAAAAATGTAATTTTACACAAGATATTTCTCAATCAACGTAGTAGTTTCGATACAGTTAAAATATTTAAAAAATCTGAAAAACGGTTGGCCCTGCTGGCCAGCCCCGAAACTTCTAGCTCACAGAGCTCGAAAACGTTGTTGTTATCAATACATGTTCGAGCTCTTGGGCTTAACAATACCTTCAAATACATTGGTATATTCGAGCCCTTCGAGCTCGAAAAAAGTGACATTTCGTATTAACCTCTGAGAATTTAAGAAATTGCAAATAATCAACAATTATTGTTTTTTCAAGTTTTGCTCGCGATTATACTTAATAAATTAAACGTTTTTGAACTAAAATTTATACACAGAAAAAAAGGTTGACTTGGCCCAAGATAATTTTTGCCTTCATTTTTTTATTCGTGAGCTGAGTAATTGGGTTTTTTTAATTCGAGAACATTTTCTTCGACTAATATTATAAAAATATTGTGTCAAGAATAATTAAATTTTAATTCAAGTTAAATAATCTTGATTCAAGAATATTTATTTTAAATCACATTTATTTTGTTTCTAACCAAGTAAAAAAAACTATCAAAACAAGATACTTTTCTGTCTTGGTTGGTGAGTATAGTAAATTGTCACAATGTACATCAACATCTCAAACCAAGAACTTTTTTTGCGTGGCAGAAGAACATTTACTCTCAGTTTGAGAAAACTACATTATCGACTCAAGACAACGGTCTATTGGAATGAGAAAATTTTAATTTTGATTTAAATAAATTATATTCTTAATTTAATAAAATAACTTTTCTTGAATCATGCAAATATTTTCTTAAACGAAGACATAAAATTTCCTCCATTTAATACAAATATCTTCTTAAAAGGATATAATTACTTTCTTTATTGAAGAAATAATATTTTGAATTGATGATTTATTTTTTGACTTAAAAAAACGTGGTCTCGATTCAAGAAAATAAATGACTCCACTTAGAAATACATATTGTCCTATATTTTTGCGTGAATTTAACCTAGTATAAATGTTAAATGTTGTGAAGCAGGAAATTATATGTGTATATTCAGAACATCACAATTCGGCAGTAGAGGGGGTAAGAAATAAACTTCCTCGATTAATGGTTTATGAACAACTTGAGAAAAAATAAATGGTTTGCTCATGGTAGGAATCGAACCCAGACCGATTCGGCATCACGCGAGAGCTTTACCAGTTATGCTATCCGATCATTCCCTGAACGTTCGTTTATTTTACCGATATCCAGTAAGCATACTGTACAATGTAGAGCCTACACTACCGCCACTTTAGTATAGTACAGTTAGCTTTCCCAAGAGAATTTTAGTGTTGAGCCGTGAGCGCAGTTGCTGTTGGTTCAAACGTCTACGCTTACTTGCCGCAACACAACAGAATACTTAAACCAAGATATTTTTTACCATTGAGTTGAGTACTTTTGATTTTTGACTCGAATCACAGATCATCTCGATTCAAAATAAATTATTCTTAAAGAAAGAATATTTTACTTTCGGACAATTGATTTTATATCGGGGCAAAATATTTATTTTTCTCACTTTAATAAAATATTTCTTATTTCAAGAAACATATATTATATCGGCTGAATAAAAAAAAAAATCTTACGCCAAGATGACTAAATTTAAGAAAATTTTGTTCTTGAACCAAGAAAATTTTCGTTTTCATTCAAAATTGAAAAAAATATTCTTGCGGCAAGAAAAAATTTCTTGCGCCAAGATATCCTTTTTTTTCTGTGTAGGAACGATCGATAGGAAGTCACGTGAACTTGGAATTAAACCGATGAGTTAATATATGAAACATCCGGAAAAAACGACAGCAACAGTGATTTTTAAAAAGTTTTGATGATCCCTGGCGGTTTTGAATTACCCTGGAAACACGGTGGAATCACGGTGGATCCAGGGCGGTTACACGGTGGGTTTTTGTCATTTTATCACCGTGATTCCACGGTAGTTACACGGTGTACCGACCCTGATTCCACGTACACCACGTAATCACTGTGGATACACCGTGGAATCTCGGTGAATACACCGTCGAATCCCGGTGGGTACACCTTGTAACCATCGTGGAAACGGTGTCACGCTTAAATAACCGCAGACAAAATAACCGCGACAAAAGAACCGCGACAAAATAACCGACGACAAAATAACCGAATGACAAAATAACCGTATGACAAAATAACCAACGACAAAACACACAAAAACCATGATAAAAGGGCGGTTATTTTGTCATTTGGTTATTTTGTCATTCGGTTATTTTGTCGTCGGTTATTTTGTCGTCGGTTATTTTGTCGCGGTTATTTTGTCGCGGTTGTTTTGTCTTTGGTTGAACTGTTACGCAACCGTGCATTTGACCGGACCCACGGGTACGTATTTTGGTCCGCTGAATCCGAATTCGAGGTCAGTTTGACCCCTACACCCTCGAAATTTCGAAAAAACTTCAAAAAGCCGTAAAAATGATGAAAATAGGCAGTTTTAATGATAAAAAAATGTTTTGGAACTAAACTAAGCGTGATTTTCATGTATTTCGATCCGCTGAATATGAATCGAAACTTTATTGAGACCACGAGCCATTTTAAATGTGAAAAAATCACACAAAACTCTCGAAAATTCCGAAAAAATATAGTTTTTATGATAACAAAACTTCTTCTGGTCCAATTCAGATAAAATTTTATATCTTTTGATGTCTTCAATTCGCATCTTAATTTTTTTAGTCTATTCACCCTCTAAAGCTGGAAAAATTCGAAAAAATTGTAAAAATTACCATTCATAACAGAAAAAAAATTGGTTGAACATGATTTAATGCCTAAAATAAATACTCTATAACGTAGATATATCAAATAACTTGAAATCTGTGAAAAACACAAGACATAAAAAGATAGAAAGAAATGATTTTTACGAATCCTAAACTTTCCTTCGTTTGTATCGCACTCTTTTATCCTCAAATGATCTTCGTAGTGGATTCCTCTTTCGTTTACGATTTTCTTCGGGTACTTCTCTTTTTAACATCCAACAAAAATCTGCCATCATGTTAACACTCCAATTTTCTTGGTATCTACTCTCTATTTCACTGATGTCTTGGTGAAAACGTTCTCCCTGTTCTTCACTATAGTCTCCACAATTAGTAATTTGGAGACCAAAACATTCTTCATAAATTTGTTTGATCTTATCAGATAACGATCTTCGATTCCTTTCCAAATTGAATTCTCCACAAATGTAACAAAATGAATCAGGACTTTTATTACACAGATGAGAATTACTTCTTGTAATAGTATACTCTCCAGTAGCCAAGTTTCCCACTTCTGAAGAGCTGCAGTCGCTTGATGACGACGCCTGCGAGCCTGCTTTCTCACCCTGACCAGACGCCGATACTGGGGCTCCGACTCCCTGCATCGTAAAGTACTTATCACTTGTACCTGCCATGACGGCACACACGCCGTTAACCCAGGGACTTTGCCAGATGGTTTTGTTGCCCACCGTCACCACGTGGAGGTGCTCTGGTTACAGGCACAAGCAATTAAGTCTGCAAAAGTAAAAAACGAGAGTAAAAAAACCAAAAAAATTACTTTTTTCGGAATTTTGGAGGGTTTGTGTGATTTTTTTACATTTAAAACGGCTCGTGGTCTCAATAAAGTTTCGATTCATATTCAGCGGATCGAAACACATGAAAATCACGCTTAATTTAGTTCCAAAAAATTTTTTTATCAGTAAAACTGCCGATTTTCATCATTTTTACGATTTTTCGAAGTTTTCTCGAAATTTCGAGGGTGTAGGGGTCAAACTGACCTCGAATTCGGATTCAGCGGACCAAAATACGTACCCGTAGGTAAGTCCGGTCAAATGCACATTCTACTTAATTTTTTTTGTGTGCCGGTGTTATCGAACGCTATGAAGCCAAAGGGCCGGTATGAGCTTTGGGTTTTCGGATTTTGGTTTTAGGATTTTTGAAAATTAATAGTTTATAAAATAATCGACAACCTGACGCATCTGGGATCTATCGATACCCTATTGACGTCAACCTGGTAATTCAAAATTATTCTGTTCCATAAGTGGAAAAGCCAGAATGTAACACGATATCTCTCGAAAAATTAATCTTATTTTGATGGATGAGGGGGCATTCGAAGAAGTTTATATCGGTTCATCTGTTGAAAAGTTATAGAATATTTACATACGTACGTACATATACACATACACACACTCGAACATCCTCTGGAAATAGTTAGGCTGGCTTCCAAGGACCTTACAACGTCAAGATCTGTTCAAAACTCAGTTTTCGAAAATTGGACAAAAATCAATAAATTTTTTTCTGTTTTTTTAAATTTTCAATTTTCTTAGCGGGAAGTTAAAAATAAACATGGTTATTTTGTTGCACGTTTCATACCCGAGTGACTCTTTAGGCATTTCCGATTAAACTACTGAATCCCCATATTATGTACGGTAAGTATAGAAGGCTAAGCGGAGAGAATCCAAAGCTTGCTAATATACCGTAAGCCTACCGGCCACTGGCTCTCAGTCTAATATATAAAACTTTGATTCAATTACAATGGCACTATGATAGCCATCAAAGCTAATAAACTAACAAGACATCAGCATTGATAGTTATTCCAGTGTTGATCCATTTCACAGGTTACAATATTGGATTGAATAAGAATACTAATTATATGGTTGCAATGCATCTGCGCGGACAAATAAATAAAATGGTAACCAAGTAACACGTACTTAAGCAAGTGCTCTTGTATAAGAGCCTTGTGCAAAGTCTATATTTATTAGAGTCTCTTTCTACGCATGAGCTTTGTGCAAGATGGTATAGCAAGGAACTGACTTAAAAATTGTGCATGATTCGCTCATTGTATTGTAGGCAAGAATATTGAAGATATTTCTAACTTGGTGCGGCCAAAAGTTTCTGATGCATTTCTTGCCTAAAAAACTTGCAGCAGATACTTGCGCATGGCTTCCTGAAGCTATGTACAACGTAGATTCAACATGCCTCTGGCGCCGATTTTCCCCTAGTCTTGAATTATGAATTCACCAAAATTCTTGTGTAAAACTAGCAGAAGACTTGGAATTCAAATCTGCCCCAATTATCTGGAGCAAAATGCATAGGTGAATGGTGAAGCTAGCAACTATCGAACTTGAGAGCAAGCTTGTGCAAGCCTTGAAAAAAACTGCTATATGGGTAAGAGTATACAAAAACAAGGCTTTTACTATCTTTTTCTGTCTGAAGTGAACGGCAATTGCTTAGTAATTTGAATATGTTCCCTACAGCAAATTCTTTCTCAGCATAATAAAATCATACTGAAACGTCAAAAAGCTGACTTTTTCATCACCTACCTTGAAAATACGGTTCTTTTACGACTAATCTATTTCCTAAATAAAGTGCATAATCTGCGAAAATACAGCGTGTTTCTACTGTATAACTACTATATTTAGACCATAAATATACCGATAATCATTCTTGCCATGTACATTAGATGATTTTGTAAATAATCATGTAATTTATTTTGTGTCGACAGGCTCTGTGTCCGGTTTGTCGCGAGGCTATCAGTTGTGATATAAAAATCTTACGTCTTGCGCCACCTCCAATTGATGTCGAGACAGCAACCAGTTTTTCTGTATCTGCTGAATTACGAGACTTGCAGCTGAAAATGTCAACATTATACTTGCATCAACAACAGCAAGGTGGAATTATTGATCCAGAGGCTGAAGAAATTAAAATGTTATTGCGGACTGATTCTTCTTTTGATGAAGTCCAATCTTCTATTCCATCTGCAGAACGAAATTTATCGCAATTGCCATTACGAAATGTTGTACATACGGTAATATACTAAATTCATATTTAAAAATTTTTTTTATGAATGATTCCTACACTACACTCTGGCGGTTTTACAGTCACTGTGAATTTGTGGTAAATTTATGGTATAAGTAGAAAAATCCTACAATATTTTGACGGTGAAAAGTCGGTATGTTTGTGCAAATCTTCTATCTTATTCGAACCGAAAATACATTGTAACTTTATCGTTCTTCCACAGTCAGCACACAAGATTTCTACTCAAAATAAACAAATAAAATAAAATAAAAAAAAAATCTGGGCGTCGGTTGACCCTGCGGGCCAGCCCCAAAACTTCCCGCTGTTTTCGAGCTCAAGGAGCTTGAAAACATTACTGTGAATATATTTTCGAGCTCTTCGAGCTCGAAAATGCAATTACCTGGGATTATTTTTTATGAGCTTTTCAAGCTCTATCAAGTTACGTATTTTGCTAAAGTTTGACAAGTTAAGAATCGAAAATTATTAATGAAGAAGCGGTTTTCAAATTTTTATTCTCGATTATGTTTAATGAAATAAATGTATCGAGGCAGAAATCACTGTCAGTGATCAAAATCAAGATTTGAGTGAGTTTTGACTTAGGTCAGAGCAATAATATATGAAATGTCCGAGAAACATATTAAAAACTGGGGTTTTTCAATTTTTTGCTGATAATATGATTTAAACTAAAGAACAAGTTAGATGACATTCTATGATGATCGAAAGAGACTATAGTTGGTATAAATTGTATGTAGATGTGGGTGCGATCGAAAAATGTGGAAAAAAAGTATAAAGAAGAATAGTTGGTATGATTTCAGACTAATTGAGGACATTATATTTTGATTTATCGGGAAAAAATAACGTTTTATGTTATTTTTTTAACATTTCAGCACCGATATCTTTTGAACTAATGAACTGATTTTCCCTTCAAGCTTGTAAGCCAGTCTTGGCCAAGCTTTGGTAGAAGCCTGGAATGATAATCTCGGGCCAAGCCTGGTTGCCAGATCTGGCCCATGCTTGGTTGCCAGACCTGGCCCAGGCTTCCAGGAAACGAATAAATTTAATTAAAAAAAATTTATTATTATTAACCTCGTAGAATTCATGATCATTAACGTTTTAATTATTTAAGGGAGGTAAATGATGTGAAAAAAACTCGGTGGAAATTCTGCTGGACTCTGGGCGCGAACTGCCGTCCTTCTGATTACTGGGTCCGAACGGTAGCTACTGGACGAACCTACTAACATTGAACTGGTACATTTATACGATCTACTTGTATAAACCATGGGTATATCCAAACTTGAGTAATCCTACCTTGGCCCAAGCCCGGGTAATCATTGTAACGGCTAAGGCTAGGTTACCCAGTCCTGGCCTAAGTCTGGGTTGCCATTGGACGGCCAAGACTAGGTTACCCAGTCTTGGCCCAGGCCTGGGCCAATATAGGTGTGTCAAAGCTAGGTTCCCCAGTGCTGGGCCAAGTAGGGGCCCGTTGTTCAACTCTGGCAGCTCCTGTATGGGTTGACGTTTGAGGTGGCAATCCGCGCGTTTTCTCGAATTCTAGAGCTGACATAATTTTGAAATCGATCCGTTCTGCCGTTTTGAAGATATTTGGAAAAACCCGTTTTTCACCATTTCTTTCTCCAACGATATCTCTCGAACAAATTAATCGATTGAGATGGTTAAGGCGGCGATCGACGCGCTTTATCAAGTTCTAGAGCTGATTAGATTTTAAAGTCTCAATCGGATAATCCGTTCAAGAGATATCGACGACGAAAGAATGGAAAAAAATTGTTTTTTTCCGTTCTTCGTGGATATTTCGGAATCTATCATATCGATCGATTCCAAAATCTAATCAGCTCTAGAACTCGATGTAAGTATTTTAATGCCACCTCAACCGTCCCAATCGGATAATCTGTTCGTGAAATATCGTCGACGAAAGCATAGAAAAAAATCGTTTTTTTTTTCATTTTTCGTGATTATTTCGGAAACTATCAAATCGATTAATTCCAAAATCTAATCAGCTCTAGAACTTGATAAAAGCATTCGATTGATGCTAGGGCTTCACTCGAGCCGAGACAAGACAAGATTGGGAAAGTCTTGTCTTGATCTCGAAAGCTTTGATCTCGTCTTGATCTTGACTTCAAAATGTAAGTCTTGCATCGATCTCGAAAAATAAGTTATTAATAATATTGTCTTGTCAAGATCTCGTCTTGGACTTGAATAACCTAAAATTTTCTTAATATCAGTCATAATACAACACACAGTTGAGTATTTTTTTTTTTCAATAAAGGAAAAACTTATTATTTTTTAAATCTTATATAAATATACTTGATCGCTTCAAGTACTTCTAAAATGTTTTAACTTTTTGACCTAATAAACATTATTATAATTAGTTAATAATCTTTCTTAAAGCATGGAGTCTTATTACGAGTAATTCTCATATACTTATACTTATTTTTTTATGTCTTGTCAAGACTTAGCGAGATGTTTTTAATGATATTGGTCTTGGTCTTGAATTGCGATCTATAATATCGTCTTGGTCGAGTCTTGACAAATCGAGACGAGGTCAAGACAAGACCAATACAATCTTGATCTTGAGTGAAGCCCTAATTGCTGCCAAGAACGTCCCAATCAGATAATCCGTTCCAGAGATATTGTTGACGGAATAATAAATTTAAAATCTATATCTGCTTTTTCCATTGATCAACATCATAATTACTGAACAGAATTACTCAAAACTAATATGTTCTTCTTTATATTAGTCATTGAGAGTAATTGCTCAAAATTCGTCATGTTCGCTGGTATCACGATATACTTACACGATGTAGATACAACGTATCACGTAAATACTTATTTTTGACCTAATTTTTTAACATAATTGTAAATAAATATATAAAAAACATTCATTCATAAATTTTTAAATTTTAACATAAACCGTAACCCTTTTGAGTTTGAAAAACTCATAAGAAAAGAGAAACAAAGGTATTTTCGAGCTCGAAGAGCTCGAAAAAGTATTTATGCTAATTTTTTCGAGCTCTTAGAGCTCGAAAACAGCGGGAAGTTTAGGGGCTGGCCTGCAGGGCCAACCGATGCCCAGATTTTTTTTATAATATTGCTATTGGTCCGTTTTCTTCTGATCATAAGCCACTTAAAAATCGATTTTTAATCATTTTTATCCCATATTGTTCAAAAAATTGTTATAAACAAATGCGTTGCTTATAAGATAATAAAAAATTTTTTTTTCATAACATAATCTTTGATGAAAATTATGATTTTAAAAAAACAAACCGTTTCTTAAAAAAATTTTTTTATTACTTAAAAATGCATTTGTTAATTAACTATTTTTTTCTACCACTTGTTATGAAAATTAAGGAACCATTTTTTTTAAAATCATTATTCATCTTGCTCTTTGATGTCTGAAAAAAATTTTTTTATTTTATTCAAATTTAAATTGTTTATTCAATAAACAATTGAATTTTTGATTTATTTTTTTTTTTACTCTAAAAAATAAAACAATCCCTGGTTAAAAAAGAGAATTAAAGAGGATTAAAAATGAATTGAATCTTTTCTAATTCTCTTTAGAGAATTAAATAGAATTAAGGAGAATTCATATTTTGAAATTTTTAATACTTTTAAATTCTCTTCAGAGAATTAAATAGAATTAAGAAGAATTCATATTTAGAAATTTTTAATACTTTTTAATTCTCTTCAGAGAATTAAATAGAATTAAGGAGAATTCATATTTTGAAATTTCCAATACTTTTAAATTCTCTTTAGAGAATTAAGGAGAATTCATATTTAGAAATTTTTGATACTTTTCAATTCTCTTCAGAGAAATCGAATAGAATAAAGAACTATTTCCAAGAAAAATATAGAGAGCCCGAACTGGGATGGATATCCCGAATTGTCCATGGGAAAGACCACTGGTTATACCAAATATAATATATTATCTATACCAGATATATATATTAGGGTGAGTCAAAAAGCCAACCTATAGAAATTATGTCTTAAAAAGAACCTATATATCGAGAAAAAAATTCTCCCATTGGGCAAAATTTTTAGCTCAATTTTGAAGGGTGTCGGTAGCCATTTGAAATTTCCCATTGAAATAACATGCAAAAAAATTTTTCTTTATTAAAAATATTATAACTTTTGAACCGTGTGAGATAAAAATTCGGCCCTAGAATATTCTTGTCTGGCATTAAATTTCTTTAAAAAAAGTCCTGGGAGTCGAATTTGTAAACTTGATATTTCGTATACTAACAGGCCATCAAAGTCTAGAGTAAACAGAATCATACAAATTTAAGGCTTTATTATTAAAAATATCAATACTACGAGAAAATTTGTTCTACACGTAGTGCAATGAAATCACCAACAATATCCACGTTGTAACAATTAATATTTTGTTATCGATCACAATAAAAGAAAAGTATTTGGAAAATCCAAATAAAGCCTTAAATTTGTATAATTCTGTTTACTCTAGACTTTGATGGCTTGTTAGTATACGAAATATCAAGTTTACAAATTCGACTCCCAGGACTTTTTTTAAAGAAATTTAATGCCAGACAAGAATATTCTAGGGCCGAATTTTTATCTCACACGGTTCAAAAGTTATAATATTTTTAATAAAAAAAAATTTTTTTGCATGTTATTTAAATGGGAAATTTCAAATGGCTATCGACACCTTTTAAAATTGAGCTAAAAATTTTGCCCAATGGGAGAATTTTTTTCTCGATATATAGATCCTTTTTAAGATGTAAATTCGATAGGTTGGTTTTTTTGGCTCACTCTAATATATATATATATATTAGGGTGATCCAAAAAATAAGAAACTTTTTTTTTTTTCTTCCAAACAGGTTCAAAAGTTTCATTTAGATAAAAAAAGACGCCTGTGAAAATTAGAGCTCTTAATATTAACATTAAGAGGTTCCTCATCGCACTTTTCTTTTTCTCATAAGAATAACATGGGAAAAATGTTTTTTATGTCTTCTGATTTTTATAAGTAGCTAACGATGCGTCATAAGAATAAATGGCAGGCATATTTTTGTAGGGAATTGAATGTTCTACAAAAAAAGTTCCTTATCATTTTTTGATAAATCTATTGGTTCAAAAGTTATTTGAGGTTGAAGTCGAATTCATATTAAATTTTGAGATTTTCTACTTTTCCGGCGAAACTATCAGACTTATCACAAACTATCATCAGCCTTTTTTTGTAGACAATTATATTCCCTGAAAGTTATTTCTAATAAAGTTTTTTCGAATTCCGCATTGTTTTCTAGTTATTTTTATTTTAATGTCATGCTCATAAAAAAATAGTCTTCTGATCGATTTTAAGAGCTTGACATTAAAATAAAAATAACTAGAAAACAATGCGGAATTCGAAAAAACTTTACAAGAAATAACTTCTAGGGAATAAAATAGTCTACAAAAAAGGTCCAATGATATTTTGTAATAGGTCTGATAGTTTCGCCGGAAAAGTAAGAAAATCTCAAAATTTAATATGAATTCGACTTTAACCTCAAATAACTTTTGAACAAATAGATTCCTCAAAAAATGATAAGAATCTTTTTTTGTAGAGCATTCAATTCCCTACAAAAATATGCCTGCCATTTATTCCTATGACGCATCGTTAGCTACTTATAAAAATCAGAAGACATAAAAAAAATTTTTCCCATGTTATTCTTAAGGGAAATAGAAAAGTGCGATGAGGAACCTCTTAATGTTAATATTAAGAGCTCTAATTTTCACAGGCGTCTTTTTTTATCTAAATGAAACTTTTGAACCTGTTTGGAAGAAAAAAAAAAAAGTTTGTTATTTTTTGGATCACCCTAATATATATACATATATATATTCATAAGACATTTAATAATGAGTTGTCATGAGAGAATTCAATGTTGCAATAGAAAGGAATCGAGAAAAAATAATGGTAGTTGATTCCCAGACTAAACCACCATTATTATTTTTCGATTCCTTTCTAGTACAACATTGAATTCTCTCTAAAAAAAAAAAAAAAAAAAAAAACTAAAGTTTTTAATGTTTATGTTGCCATCCTGGATTATATCTTCATTACCGTGAACTTCCGAATGTCGTTTAAAAATTTACTATGTAGGTTCCATTTCTTACTATAAATATCGTAATTCAATCAAAAACTTTTTCGACTAATAGTTATTTAAAAAATAACAATGTTAACATCGTGAAACGAAAAAAAGAAAATTATAATTTTAATACTATAATTATTTTTATATTTAATTTTTCTATTGACTTTTAAATAAAACAAATATTAAAGTGCTACCTTTGTTTTAATACGACGTAATCTATAAAAATTTCTATGTTACATCTTAGTTTTTGAATAGTAACTAGGTCCATCGCAAGAGGCGTTCTCGTGACTCATGGCTGTTTGTTTCTGTTGTTTATATGGATCTTAACACTCAGTATTCTTGTGAGCTTTTCTGTGTCCGAGTAAGCCTTTTTCCTTTTTCTTTTCCTTGTCGGCTATCATCCCTATAGGGCCACGAGTCAGATTTTGTAGTCATGATCCTCCTGATCCAGGTAGCTTTTATGATTTTTATTGTATGCGTAATGTAAAAAGGTATGTGTGTATTAGGATGTCTGTTATTTCCCAAATCGATTTTTATTTACCGATCGTTCCCTGAATCTTTAGTTTATGACCTAAAAAAAAAAATATCTAACGCAAGCAGGCTCTCAATTTCTACATTAAATCGTGCCGAAATCATTTTATATTTCCCATTTAAATAACATGGGATTTTTAGACTTTTGACTTTTAAATTTTTTTCTCAGAAACAAATGTGAGTAAAAATTTGATCAAAGCATATTCTGATAGAAAATTGAACGCTTTACAAAAAAGTTCTCTTATGAATTTTCGATAAAATAACTCATTCAAATGTTATTTAACGTTAAACTTGTGTTTATTGTCAATTCTATAATATTTTCAATTCTATTTTCATTTTTACCTTTTTTGATTATAAAATCGTTGGAATAAAAGATAATTATTATTATTACTAGAGTACCAATAATCATTTATGTCGATATCATGGCCTAAACAGAAAATCAAGGTGTTACGTTTTCACTGCACGATGTTGATGTTGAGCTCAGCTAGTTCCGTAGTGTTTCTAGGTATTGGGTTCTCTACAGCAAATCACCTCACGGTCACCCGAAATAACTGGTGTTGTATTTAGATATAACAATAACTTTATTCACAATTGATAGTAATAGAATTTAGAAGTTAAAAGTATACACTTATTATACAAATGATATATATATTCAATAGTCAAACTTACACAGAAAAAAAAATTATTTGGCTCAAAGAAATTTTTTTTAAGCCAAGAAACTTTTGAAGGTATGGAATGAAAAACGAGATTTTCTTGACGCAAGTAAAAAAATTCCTTGGATTTTAAATCTTGAACGAAAAAAAAAAAATTTTTGACTCAATACATTTTCAAAGATTGATTCAACAGTTGAGTTACTTAATTTAATAATTAAAATTTCTTGATTTAATAAATATTGTTCCTTACTGTAATATATTTGTTACTTTAACCAAAAAATATAAATGTTCAGTACAAGAAAGCTACAACGTTGAATAAAGTAATGCGATGTTTTAAGTCAATAAACAGTTATAACTTGAACTAAAATACAAATCTCGAACCAAAAGCACTGCGAGCTTAAGCCAAGTAAGTTTTCTCTTGGATTCACGCAGAGGTTCTCCCACTCTTTTCTCAGTACTCTATCTTTGTCGCTCCTACACAAGAAATGAATATTTTGTCCACGCTATAAGGTTTAGTAGATAAAATTTAAAAAGCAAGATAATAATAATTATTTCATATATGTTTTAATTATTTGTAAGTTTAGCAAGTACATATTTTAATTATTACAAATTCAGCTATTTTCGGAATTTCCGAGTGAAACTATATTTGTTTTATTCTAATTTAAAATAAAATATTCTTAAATTAAGAAAACTTGATGGTTTACAAATGAAGGCAAAATTTTTTTTATTATTATTCAATAAAGGAATTTTTTTTAGCTTAGTCTTAAATATATATAATACTGAATAGCTTTAAGTAAAAGAATAAATTTTTGCTTTCAAATGCGTGTGGTGGCCGAGTGGTCTAAAGCACATGACTTAAACTGGATCTCTATCTAAGGGTCGGCGGTTCGAGTCCCATCATACGTCAAAAAAATTAAAATTCCTTCTTTACCGATGGTAAAAAAATGACATTTAACCTCTCCAGGGAGGGATAAATAAGTCGTACAGAGTTAAATAATTTTTTTAAACAGGAAAAATTATTTCTTGAAAAACCAAGAGAAAAAAATACTTGGGCTGAGAATCAAATCACTTTAAACCAAGAAAAAAAATACTTGGGCTAAGAATCAAATCTCTTTAAACCAAGAAAAAAAAATAATTGAGTCGAAAATTAAATTATATTAAGCTAAGAAAAAATACTGGAATCAAAAATCTAAATACTTTAAACCGAATAAAAAAATACTTGAGATAAGTCTGAAATGTTTTTAAACAAAAACAAAAGTTTTTCAAGCTGAATAATTCTATTCTTGAATCGAGATTGTTATTTATTCAATAAAGAAATTAGCTTCTAAATCCAAATTTTGTTGTTATTTGAATCAAAAACAAAATGTAAGCTTGATTCAAGAAAAAATTTGGGAAGAACGTAAATTCCTTAGTTCAAGTAATCCTTTTTTTCTGTGTACAGAAGGTATGACTGTGGACTTGATAGTTTAATAAGTTCTGATGTCAAAGATCTGGGGTAAGTGTCTCTAAACTGAGAGTATCAAAATCTGTTCTAAGCGAGCCTAAAACTAACGAGAGTCTGTGAAGCAGCTCTGCTCTGTCAGCAAGAGTTTTTATAAGGTATTCTAATCACCAAAAATAGTGGGATTGAATTGTTGATCAGAGTTCACACTCATTGATCATTGAACTCGTCATTGCTTATCAGCGCGAGGCGATTGGGCATAAACCCATGCGTCGAGTGCGAGAGGGAATTTAATCCTCGGCTGATGTAAATTCTGAGAAAAGTTATTTATTTGAAAGTCAAAGTCCATTTTCATATCATCTGCGTTTCTTACAAATTATTACTAATAGTTTATACAGCCGTGTTTTCAAATGATTAAATTATCACTAGTTGAATATACTTGGAGATTAAAATGAAATATGTTCTCATACGTGGGATTAAGTACATCCGGTGATTAGTTTATTATTTGATTATTGATTTGGAAAATATACGTATGTTAAAGATATTCTTATGTCATATAATTCAAATGATGGAATAATTCTTATGATATATAATATATTCTTAGGTTGTTATAATTATCTACTTAAGGTACTCTAATTGTTGGTAATTAGAGTGCCTTATTTTGGGAATAGACTACAAGTCGGTAAAATAATCTAGTGAGCTGAGAACGGGCCCTGCTTGACAGCCAGGATATAATAAAGGAAAATCAATTAATTTTTGAACAATAAAAGCGATAACAAAACTTTGGATATGCTATGAGCATGAAATTAAGTTTATATAGTATAAATTCAAGTATTTAAATCGGTATTGTTATATCCGACTATTAATTATTTAATATTTGGTTTGCGTGGATTAGGCGTTCGGACTAACCAATGCAATTTTCGGCTCAAATGTTTAGTTCAAGCCGTAATTATTTGTTTAGGGATACGTTTCGATGTGGACTTTCTTTTAATTCTAGTTTATATTTAAACAGAGGTATCTTTCTAAATATATGAATATACTATATGTTCATTGATAAATACAATTGTAAAATTATAGCTTCCTTTTTCCGCTTAAATTTGAGACTGATTGAAATTTGGTGATTAAGTCGAGAAAGATAAAATAGCCACTTATGAATTTCTTACCTTTGTGTTGTTTTTTCTTTTGATTACTTTTGCTAGGATATTCCTTCGAAGTAGATCTCTGGATCCTTGAATATGATCTCCAGATGTAGACCCTCGGATTGGTTGCTGTCTTTCTCGTACAAACCGGTCCTCGCGTAAGGGTAGGATGTTAATACTAACTAACTTATTTTAATTAATCAAACACAAAAATTCGTTTTCACTTCGATTTTCTTTTTATTTTACCTTTAAATTTTCAGTCTTTAGTAAAGATAAAATTCCTTTATGTTTCTTGATAGAAAATAGATGATACTCTTTAAAGGATCGTATCTTTATTTTTGAACATTTACTAGACTTTTAATATACACTAAGATTTTTTTGGTTTTCTATGTTTTTAATTTTATATTTATAAGAATAATACTCCTTTAATGTTCCTTATAGGAAATAGAGTTGATACTCTTTTAAAGGATGATATTTTCTTTTATTTTACACATGGATTGCTTTATTTTTTTATTTCTATAATAGTAGTATACTCGATATAATTTCACTCAAGATTATAATTGAACTCGGATCTATTTACTCACAACCAATAACACTGTTAACTTTTATCAACTATAGATGTATAGATGTATATATTTATGTTTGACTGTGATATAAAAGCGATGATGATCGGTTTTATTTTTTTTATTGTAAATTTGAGATTGAGGATACTGCTGTACCTAATTACTGACTCTTTGCTGAGGGGTAACTCAGCTACAAACCGAAAAGCAAGCCGGTGCTCGGTAGAGTGATTTTGCTCTTGAAAAATTTTTAAGATGCAACCACGGGGTCCGAGTCAGGAAAGGGGGAATTTGCAGCGTCTTACAAAGTGTGAGGTGTCCCGTTGACGGAACTTAATTTAAGTCTATGTTAATTGTGGGTGTCACCACGCATAGGAAGACCATTGAAATATTAAGTGGGGGAGCCGGAAAGAATAAGGGAATGAGAGACATGAGAAAAAGAAAACTGGTACGATTTTTGTACTTCTTAGCTGAATCTATCCTGGTTTCTATTATAAGAAATGGAATAGCTATTCCTCAGGATGTTCAACGTGAATTTTGAAAAAGGTTCCGGAGTCGGACATAACAGTAATTTGTGGTTACTTAGTGATTTTAATCCTAATTAATGAGACAATATAGACAATCTATAAACAACAAACAGAAAGCACTACACTAGTTTATTTGCTTTTTTTGTTTTAATTTTTGCTTACGGATCAATCGATAATTAAAGTCAATGAAAATAGTTTCAACCTCAAGTTCTAACAAACCTCTCATCAATGGCATTAGGCGGAATAGTGAATAATTGGATTTGAATTGCAATTATGTCTATATTCTCTAATTAATTAGGATTCAATTAACTAAGTAACCACAAAATACCGATCTAAATATTTGAATCTATACTATATAACCGTACCCGAGTCAGAAAACAAATTCTAGTTTAATAAAACTCTACTTTAGTACTTTAAATTCTCAATGAGAACTATGGAGTCTAAATGTGAATAACTTATCGATTTTAACTTATAACTAAGACCCAAAAATCTTCAATGCATGAAAAATTATGCTTCCGACTTTGAAAAATTTCAGATAGAAAAAAGGAAGGGAGTGAATACGTCGAAGGAGACTTTTGAGGTTCAAATGTGGATAAAATTATTCCTGTATGTTTTGAGTATTTTGAGGCTCTAATCCAGTTTATGGTATTCCAGTTTAGTCTTCAAAGTGGTGAAATTGGTCATAACTACTACTTTAAGGACTAAACTAGGATAACTCTCTATACTGTTGTCAATCTTAAAATTCTCATAGCAAATTCAAAGTTTTGTTATCGCTTTTATTTCTCAAAAATTAATTTCTTTCCCTTGATTTTCTGTTTAGGCCATGATATCGACATAAATGATCATTGGTACTCTAGTGATAATAATTATCAACTTTTATTCCAACGATTTTATAATCAAAAAAGGTAAAAATGAAAATAGAATTGAAAATATGACAGAATTGACAATAAACACAAGTTTAACGTTAAATAACTTTTGAATGAGTTATTTTATCGAAAATTCATAAGAGAACTTTTTTGTAAAGCGTTCAATTTTCTATCAGAATATGCTTTGATCAAATTTTTACTCACATTTGTTTCTGAGAAAAAAATTAAAAGTCAAAAGTCTAAAAATCCCATGTTATTTAAATGGGAAATATAAAATGATTTCGGCACGGTTTAATGTGAAAATTAAGAGCCTGTTTGGGTTGGATATTTTTTTTTAGGTCATAAACTAAATATTTAGAGGCGATCGGTAAATAAAAATCGATTTGGGAAATAACGGACACCCTAGTGCGTATGTTAGGTAGAATTCAGGCTATTTTCAATAATCAGTTATAAGTAAGCAAATGTTAGTGTTATAAGGTATGTTATTACATCGAAAAGTTTGAGGTATCGTCCGGTTTATGTGGTCGTGATTAAAGTAACGTATGATGGGGAAAATCACTGTATATGAAGATGATAGGACCAGTGACTGGACCGCACAATCTGAAATATAATTATTCTAGTTAGAGAGACTGTTAATTTATGTATTTCTCACTCTATTATCAACAAGTTGACATTGCCAAAGGAGGCGTTTCACTGTCTGGTTATCGTCGCCATATCGCAGTTTGCGTTGTCAATGATGTTTATTCGGGTTGAATGTGCTCTACAGTAAAATCTCCGTAATGTTAACACTCCTGTCCAGGACCATTCCGTAATGTTAACAAATCCTGTCGTCCCCACCATACCAATACTCGAGTCTTATGTGCGCAAGTCTGCGCGGTCAAAATGCGTGATGTATGAAAAAAAGTCGGTCTGTCAGTTGACCCTGCGGGCCAGCCCCAAAACTTCCCGCTCAACGAGCTCGAAAATATTATTGTGAATACATTTTCGAGCTCTTCGAGCTCGCAAATACTTTTGTATGCCATTGTTTTGTAAAAAACCATTTTTTAGCATTTCCTTCTCCCTCGATATCTCGCGAACGAATTAACCGATTTTGATGGTTGAGGTGGCAATCGACGCGTTTTATCAAGTTCTGAAGCTGATCAAATTTTGAAATTGATTTATTTAGCCGTTTTTGAGAAATTTCAAAAAAACCAAGGACAAAATTTTTTTTGAATTCTTTCGTCAACGGTTTCTCTTGAACGAATGAACCGATTTTGATGGTTAAGGTGGCATTCGACGCGGCTTATAGAGTTTTAGAGCTGATTAGATTTTGGAATCAATCCATCGAGCAAATTAAAAGTTATCCAACTAAAACATTTTCGAAAAAATTTTATTTTTGAAATATCTCTGAACGCACCCTACCGATTAAGTTCAAATTTTTATGGCCTCAAGACATTAACAAGCCGCGTCGAATGACACCTCAACGATCAAAATCGGTTCATCCGTTCAAGAGTTATGAATATTTACATACACACATACATACACTCGGACATCATCGTGAAATTAGTCAGGATAGCTTCCTAGGACCTCGAAACGTCGACATCTGATGGAAATTCGATTTTCGTAAATCAGACCGAAACCAATAACTTCCCGAATTTTTGAAAATTTACAATTTTCTTAGCGGGAAGTTAAAAAAATCGTGCGTAGGTTAGGATTTAATCGTATAGGTGCAAGTTGGAAGGTTTAAATTGCCCGCCACTAAGGTTTTTTTTGATTGGTTTCGCGAAAAAACGTAGTGGTACACAGGATTGTTAACATTAGGGAGAGAATCTTGTTAAATTTAGAGACAGTGTAACATTACGGAGAGTCACATTAGGAAGATTCTACTGTAGCTAATGTGTGACCACTTCGTAACCTGTTAGAGATGGTAATTTGTTGCCTTGTGAGTCCAAGCCCCTTAAACCAGAGCTCGCTTTTGAATTTTGTGGTATGGTTGAAGGAAATCTTACCCTTCGTGGTTGCGTATTCAAGCATGAACGTGAATGCTTCTAGTTTGAGTTGGGGTTAATCAGACCCGATTTCTAGGTCGATTGTCGTACTTACGAACCTGCTCTAATAATTCACCTGCGATATCGCTGGTATGCCATTTTTAGTTATTCCTGACAACTTGGAAAGCTAGGCCTTATAAAGGAGTGAGTAGTGTTTCTTACAGTAATTGCTCGTATTTCTACTCATTAGAAATTTTTGCGTAGCTTCAATGACTTTGAATGTCTTTAGCAGCTGGTTTGTTTGTCTGGCAGTCTATTTGGCTAGATATCTTCTGGTTAAGTATTTGGCTCTACTTTAAGGTCAGGTTCGGCTAAGATGTGTAAAAGTATATATATTGGAGTTGTTATTATATTGCCAGTGACTCTTCTTAGTGCTGCATATTGAGATCTTTTGATCTTAAGAAGGTTGGATTCAGAAGAGCGTGATATACAATGAGTACCCAGTCCGTGATTGCTTTGATAAGGGGTTTATATATCTGTGGACTCTTTAATTACTTTGTCCTTAATACTAAGCTAGTTGGATCCCTATTCCTATTGTTTAAGAAAATCATTAGTATGGTTTTTTCTATGGAAACTTCTAATCCTCTATGTTTTAGCCATGTACTCAGTTTTTCAAGCGATTCCTGCAGAATTCTTATGATTAGACTTCTTATAATAGGATGTAGATTACAAAATCGCCCGCGAAGGACAGGATGCTTATCCATTTATAAACATGTCTTCTAGTTAATCTTATGTAAATGTTGGATAGTAGTGGACTAAGAATTCTGCCTTGCGGTAGGCTTTTGTTAGTGCTGGCTGTCTTGATTTTTTTCCCTTTAATCTCCAAGTGTAGTCTTCTCTTCAATAAGAGTCTTTCAATTGCTCGAATAAATACCGCAGGAATATTCATTTCTCGCAGCTTGTTGATTAAGCTTGGATTATCAACATTATCGAATGCTCCTGAAATTTCGAGAAACAGAGCACCCATGTATCTTCCCTTAATCATGGCTAGGTTGGCTTCTGAGACTAGTTGAGCGATATTATCTATTCATGATCTGCCTTGTCCGAACCTATTCCACTCGTTCGGTAACAGCTTGTTGTGCTCTATCTACCAAGTTAATCGGTCGTTTAACATTCTTTCGTATATCTTCATCAAGCAGTTTGACATGGCGATCGGTCTATCTTTTGGTTGGCTTCAGAATCTGGCAGACTTTCTCCTTCCAAATAACCAGAATTGTGGCATGGCTTAAGAAGTGGGTGAATAACTTTTCGATCATTTCTAGCGCGGAGATGGGTAGTTTGACTATCAGCTCATATGTAATGTCATCAGTACCTGGAGATTTCTTTTCTTTTTTTGTAAGTTCGTCTCTTGTCTCTCCTAAGGTAATGGTGCCCAATAATATGTCGTGGTTAACTTGCTGCTTTCCGGGGGTATATCTTGATAATTATTCTCTCTCTGGATGTAGGTTAATGACCCCTAGTTGATTAATTTAAAGATTGCTGAGTTGATCTCTGGGTCCTTTGGAGAGAATATGTTCTTGCTCGGTCTGGCAATCAGCGTTCTTTTAAAACTCTTGACGCATCTCCACATATTGTTAATTTCCATTTCCGAGGTTATCGTGTCGCAGAAATTTCCCTTTCAATGCGGAGGGGAATTTTTGTGAGTTGTTTATTGATCATCATTATTATTTGGTGCTTTCTCGTTAAGGTCAATTTCTTCTTTTTTTGACTCTTCCATGACTTTTTTAATGATATTTATAAATTGCTCGTATACGATAGGGTCTAAAGTATTATAACGTAAACCGTTTTTCTCAATTCACGACGGAGACGCGAACAAATTCGGTAAACCGTATGAGGTCACTCACGTGTATACAAAATTATAAATAATAAATAATAATAATAATAATAAATGACTTGAAATAATAAATAATTATAAATAAAATAATAGTTTACCTGAACTAGCTCCTCAGGCTGGGTTAGTGCACGAGGGCGCCAGCCCGTTTTTACAAAACGGACAAAAATAATAACAAATCCAGAGGACTTGATTTGACTTGCATTTTTAGGTTTCCCTGCATTTTACTTACAGTATAAGGGCTTTCTCTTATTTCTGTGGATTGTGAGGATCCTGTGCCTTATGTTTCTTGGTGATCTTGGTCTATGTAAATTCCCTTGTTGCTCTGGAAATCAAAGTATACTGTGTTTTGATGAACTGATGGGAAAGTTTTGGTCTCCTGTGAGTTTTATGATGAAATTCTGGCTTTAGGAATACTCGAGACTTTTATTGCTGACCTCGCCACGTTTCTGGCACCTGTATTCCTATCGTTATATTTGATTATCTCTTGTTCTATGCCCCAATCTGGCCACTGTCTAGATATAGCTTCGTGGTCAAGACCACAGTTGGCATATCTTGGCTCCTGGCTTTTACATTCCTTGGTTGGGTGAGACTTACTGCCACATCTCTGGCACTTAGTGCGTTGACTTTTACAATCGCGTCTTAGATGCCCACAGGAGAAATAGTTGTAGTTCAAGTGGTAAAAATAATGTTACTATTGCTACTTCTAGTGCTACTATATAATGTAACTGTTTTGTTTTATTTTAGTAAAGAAAAGATTGAAGAATATAATAAAAAGAGTTTTAAGTTCGAAAATAAATGGAAATGCTACACGTAGAATTAGGTGATTTTGTATGACTAATCAACAGACTTACTTTTAAGAGTCTGAAAACTTGTTGTCGATAGGATGATGCTGGATAAAATAATGATAATTTAATGATTATAAGTTTATCTGGAAAATTGTTGTACTGGTAAACATGTGCTCCGATATGTATAATTTGTTGTGGCGCTGCGACCGTGAGTAACCTCCAATATTGCCGGCTTCCGCCTTATCAGTTGTTTGATTTAGAATCTCCTCACGTTAAATTATTTCATATCTCTTAGGTGTAATTAGTTATTGTACTAATTTAAATGTTTTTTGTTTTTTTTTATATTCAGATTAAGTATTTTTTTTACTATGTGAATCAATTGTTTTACTATATACGGTTCCTTAATTCAACGTATTTTTTCTATGCTTTTTCTGGTTATAGTTCAAAATCACTAGTTTCCGAGTAAGCTTTGTCATCGGTAAATTTACAATCAAAGGGTTTCATGTTCGAATCCAACACCATTTCAAGCGATTGTTATATTATATTTTTACTTCAAATCTTTAATACATCGAATTTTAAAAGTATTTGGTGATGTGGACATTGTGATTTATCCCTGGTTAAAAATATTTATTGAAAAGAATTAAGAAGCGGTCACTCCATGCAAACTGTATATCTATATATACAAATAAAAGAATTGAAATCAATTGAAATTATTGAAAAAAATTCGAATTTCATCACTTTCAATTCTTGTCAATCAATATTTTTAAACAGGGATACTAAAAAGCTCGAAACGTGGTGTTTTTAGAGGTAGTAACCGCAAATTAAATGTTAAATCTCGGTGACTTTAATATTTTTATCGTAATGACGAATCACCAAGGATATATCTTTAAATTTAATAATATTATTTGATTTTCAGAGTTCAATTGCTGATGATCACCATATTTTAGAACAGGAGAACACATTCCAACAAGCAAGTAATCAGCGAAATACTCTCCGCACAGTTTTGAATCATCAACATTATTATGGTCGTCGTGCTCCTCGAGGTCATAACCGTGGGAATAGTAATCATCGATATGGTGATCGATTGAAGCAATCCGATTCTGTACCTAGATGACATTGGGTATATAATTATAATGTAAAAATTGACGTATTCTTATATTCAAAAACTTTATGTCAATTGAATTTTTAATAGTGGTTTTTTCTTGACTAAAGTAGCTCCAACATTGTATTAAATAAAATTTATTTCAATTTTTCAACTTAATTTTCCCGTTAATTTCATTTATTCAATCGAATTAATCCCTGAAAAACTCATAATATAGAAATATATTTAACAATCTACAGCCGCGGTTGCATGTATAGCATTGGATTTTATTAATTAATGAATAAATCTGGACGAGAAATTGAATTTATTTTTCAAACTCCACTATGTCTAACAGGTAATTTTTTTGCATTGCGCATGGACATATTTTAGTTCTAATTTTTTGGCATAGATGACCTTTCATTATTTAATTTTTGTTGTATTATTTTTACTATACTGAAAATCTCGAGTATTTTCCAGAGTATAATTTATATTATAACACAGAAATCACACTTGATTTCTGGTTATAACTTCGTTCTCTGTCTTTAGCCTCCAGTCTCAAAACTAACAGGGCGCCAGGTAATTTTTATCACTGGAATCACCAAACCAGTAAATCATAAGTTAGATCATTTTTGATTTGTGGAATTATCTCAAAACCACGCATAAAAAAAAACTGGATAATTTTTGATCTGTGGAATCATCACCAAAACCACACCAACTATAACTAAAACTATATAACAGGGGTACTGCTACCTTAGTCGTCCTTTTTAAGGGCGCCACTGAAAGTATTAACGGTTTTCCAGAACCGGGTCTTAATCGTTCAGGGTCGTTGTAAATTTTAATTTGTAAGAGAAGGACGAGGAAGGATAATTTACAATTTATTAATTTTATTCCACTATTAACAATTTTCACCTTGTATTTATTTAACCTTAACAATATTTATTTAAACCTTATAACCTTATGAACCTTATTACCTATTAACCTTATTATCTAACGTCAACTACCTTTGACGATTTTAAAAAACAATTTAATTAACTCTTAATTAAACCACTATTTTTGGCTATAACACACACGACTTTTACTTATAAATTAACTCCACGCGGTCAACGAGACCCTCTACGTGGCAAACACCTTATTTTTTATACCTGCCCGGTCCCCTGGACCCTCTACGCGACTTTTACACAAATTCACGCGGTGATGTTGACCCTCTACGTGATAAACCCTTAACAATAGTTCACGCGGTCCCCTGGACCCTCTACGTGAGTAAAACCTTATTTACGTATTAACGAATTTCGTAATTACACTGTTCACACTCGCACACTTTACAATATAAAATTCCATTATACCTATTTTCTGATTTAAAAATAATTCTACTACACTTTAAAACTACTAATCAATTAATAACAACTGATTTCTTATAACGTTAACCTTGCCTTTATCAACAACTTTGTTAAGCCGGTTTTATGATTTATTTTAATTTAACGTTTAACATTTTATTCACCGACTCTATATCCAATACTCAAAACTTGACTATCAATTTTCACGATTTTCTTTACGACACATTTAACGTTCATAATATATCAATTGATTTGATTTAATTACTTAATTTAATATACTTATAATTAATTTATCCTAATATCAATGACTAGTTAATTTTGACTAGATTGCAATTGATTTCCTGGCAATGCTTTACACGACATGCCTGGAAAATTCCAGAAGAATTTTCCGGCGAGTGACTTACACAACCTGCCTGGAAATAACAAAGCTAACTATTGAGTCCGGTTTTTCGATTAATTATTTACACGTTAATAGACACGACAATCCCTGGCGGATCATATTTTACGGTATTTTTCGGTATCACTACCGTAGTTTACGGTAATCAAGTACGGTAATTCTACGGTAAGTTCCGGTAAACTACGGTAGATTCCGCGGAATTTTCCGGGATTTCCGCGGAATCTACCGTGGTTTACCGGAACTTTACCGTAGATTTACCGTACTTGATTACCGTAAACTACGGTAGTGATACCGAAAACTACCGTAAAATTAGATATGCTCACAGGAACAGTAATTGTACCGTAAATTTTGCGAAATTCATCTGTTTAAAAGTTATTGGAGCTTGAAGTCCAATTTATAGGAAGCTTCGAGATCTTTCTACTTTTTCGGTGAAACTATCAGACTTATTACGAAACGTCATAGAACTTTTTTTGTTGAGAATCCTATTCATTAAAAATTATCTTCGATAATGTTTTTTAAAATCCCGCATTTTTTTCTAGCTATTTCGATTTTAATGTCAAGCTCTTAAAAAAATTGGTGTTCTGATCGATTTCAAGAGCTTGACATGAAAATGGAAATAACTAAGGTAAAGTACCCAGTACTTGAACACTTCTAAAAATGGGACCAGTAGTTGAACAGACTTTTAGAATCGTTGTTATACAAAATCCGTATATATCTTATGAGTAATATGCGCATGTTATAATTATTCAATGATACTAATAAAAAGATACTATACCGTAAGCCGAACAATCATTAAAAAAAACGGTAAATCATCATTCTAAGTAAAGAAAATTATACCACTCAATGAAATAGTCTTTTTTAAATACTATATATTTTTCGCTAAGACATAAACTAAAATTTTTATATTAAATTTTAGCGTCTAACTATACCTCTCAATGTTCAGACCGGTACCCAAAACTTGAACGAGACATCGTTACATGTTCAAGTATTGGGTCCATGTTATTTTCATGGCAGCAGTAGGTGAACAGCGTAAAATTTATTTTTGAGCAATAACAAATAATTTAATTTAATTATTTATTTTTTAAAAAAGGTATACGAAAATAAAGTATGAGTGATTCATCAACAATTAGTGTACTAATTTTGAGTGATTTCGTGAAAAACGTATCTATTTCATCAAAATAAATTTTTATTATTTTCTAATCAAAAAAAGTTCACAACATATAGGTAAGATGAAAATTGCGAATAACATTTATCTGTTAATAAAAAATAATCCGTTACAATAAGTAAAATTTACAATAAAGTTTGTTAAATGCATAAAATTTCACGAGTTAACAACTTGACAAAAAACTTTAAAAATCAAACAAGAAACTATTTAGATCCAAAAGTTTAAATTCTTGTTCTGTCCTTGTGTTACGTCTTGGAGTCGTGTCGGCTTGTAATATGCTGGCGCGAATAATTTGAATTGGACGTGACTGTAGATCTTCGGATACGGGGTAGTTTTCGAAAGCTTGAAATAACTTAATCGTTAGTTAAAGAATAAATATGTTTGATTTATTCATATAAAATAGAATAGTCGCAGAATTTAGTTGAGAATACACTTGGATTTTACAATTCCTATTTGACAAATAACTTCGTGTCAAAATAATAATATAATTTAATTAAACCGGGAGTTTACTTGCGTGTTCTAATCCGCACTACTATAATTTCTGGTTGATGTGAGAGTGTACGAGTGTGAGCAGAATGATGCATTGGGCATCGGCTTTTTATATCTTTACGCGAGCCAACGCCCTACTGAAAAGTGAGATAAGGTATTAGGGCCTTATTCCCAAAAAGAGGGAGTTTCGTTATCATCGTTCGACGCGGATGCTGCTGCGTCAGCAGTCGGACGATGTTTTTCAATGTTTTAACTTTTTCGTGAAAAAACTAATTTCACTTTTTTATTCTTTTAACGGTGTTATGTCCAAGTAATTTTTTTGGAGTTTACTCCCAAAGAATCGATTTTCATATAAGGAGCCCGGTATGGAAAAAATATAAGGAGTAAAATACGTTCAACGAATGACCTTGTTACGACCGTCCGCGTTACGACTTTCACTTTTCAGGCGTGAGTGTATAGGGTATTCAGACTATATACGTATAGTATAGGGTATGGAGACTATATATGTATATAGTCTCCATAGTATAGGGTATCCTACGAGGCAGCGTATGAATGCATTGTATGTATACAATATACCTATATATATATATAATATACTCTATGGCGTCTTCAAATGATAAATATATATATAGTATATCAGTCGTACTCTAATGATGCATGCTAATCATGCGTACAGTGAGCATCATTATTTTGTATTCTCAAGTGTTTTTTTTAATTTTAAGCTATTACTGATTTTATATTCTTGTTAGGCATTATATGATTACTTTTCAACGTTAAATTAAAATTATAAATATTGGAGTTACAATTCGGGTAGTCGAGAACTTTTTTACTAAAATTTTATGCTCTTTCAGAAACTTTTCTAATATTTGAGCTATCACTTATACTTTTTCAGATTTTGCCAAAAAGCTGGACGGCTATTTTTTTTACGGTTTTTTGTTCATAACAATTGTAATTTTATTTTTCCAAAAAAAATCCAAAAAAAGTCTTTTTCTAAACGTCATTCCAGATCGTTTAAGCCATCAACTATATTTTTCGGAGACCTGTAACTATTTTTCGCAGGAACTCAACTTCTCGACTAGACTAAAATAGAATAAAAATACATTTTTTCGGTATTTTCATTGATTCGTTTATTTACCATTTGATATGGTATTAATCTTTTTCTTAGACTAGTAATCCTTTAATTCTGTGCCTATTTAGACTGTCGATCTGAAGGAGTAAACTCCAATCGTAAGTCGGAGCTGACACACACACTTTTTTTTTATTTTTATAATTATTTAAAATAACTATTTCTGAGCTCCTCTTTGCAAAGCGCGCGAAAACGCAGCGTCAGATTTCTCACCGTTTTATGCGGCAAAGAATAGTGGGAGGATAACTGCAATAGGTTTAACGAATAAGTAATAAACTGTCGTCACCTTTCACCAATGACGATAATTCAAAATTCCCCATCAATCGCCAAGCAAAGTCTATAAAAAGCCTGAGCACCATGGCTCAGGGCCTTTAGTTCATTTTTGACTTACTGGTCCGCGTAAACGGCGTCGATAGCCCGTAATCATTGCAGAAACCTTCTGACGTGGCAATAAGTAATCGTTGCTGATATAGGTATCCGGCTGATTAATTTCGTGTAGGATATTAATTTATTCATTTACGGTCATTATTAATAAATTAAATTGCCAATTGAGGTAGATACTCGGCTGATAATCAACTATCGTGTAGAGTATAGTTCTCAATTGCAATTGAAAGATCTCGAAGATCTATCCGGTTCGATTGAATCGTGACACAAATCACGTGAATTTGTGATCTCACTTCGTGCCGAGTTTCTGCGCATAAAAACCCCTTTTGGGTGTGAAAAAGGACGCGTTTATAGAATAAAATCTGTTTAAAATATCCGATAAGATAAATAATCTTATAATATAAATTATATAAAAGTTGTAAAAAACTAGAGTGAACAAGTGACGTTTAGTTAAAACATTGTAATTTGAAATACTTAATAAAAGATCAAGTTCATCACTCCAACCTTGCGGTTTTCATTCGAAAGTAGTACATAAGATATCATTCTACCAACCCAGCCGCACCTATTCTACCAACCCCACAGGAAGGCCGAGTGAGCTGTTTAGTTCTGGAGGGATAATAGCTGCCGCACTAGAAGAATTGACATCGAAAGGTAGGTGAAAAAACTATTATTCTAAATTCTTAAAATATTTTCGGCTTAAACAAGAGCACCAGTCTCTTCGGAGACGTTTGGGTTCTTAATATTCGAAAAGATCCACTATAAATAATAAATTATAGGAAGATAATTTCTTCCTCGTATTCTTTATTGTTGTCCGCACCCTCCAACCCGCTTGTCCAAAATTACTATCGCTACCAAATGGACAAATCCTGGATAAATAATTAAAAATTAAGCGGCGGACATAACATAAAGAATACTGGTGGCAGCGGTGGGATTTTCGAAATTTAAAATCCTTCTTTTTGAGCCACAGGTATCATTTTTCTACCAATTTTGAGATTAAAGGTAGATTTTGTGGTAATTTTCCTATTTTTGAAATTAAAAAAAAAAAATTTCTAAATTTTAAGGTTTGTGGCATTTTCGTTAAGTGCCACACCCTGTCGTCGTGGACTTGCCACACCTTAGCAGGTAGCAACTCCACGTATTGCGGACTCAGCATTTTCCGCCCCTCGAATCGAGTAATGGAACGCCTGAGTCACCGTCCACGACTACGCGACCAAATCGCAGAGTCAGGAAAAGTCATACATCGACTTTGTTGTTCCAGCTTTGAGCTGTAGAAGCTAACTCTTTCTCTCTTTTTCTGACTAAGTCAGCAATTTTTATCCCGAGTTCAAAGATTTATAATTTCGTCGTTTCGCACGTCACCTTAGGGTGTGGTATCCACCATTACTCGAAATAAACAAAATCGGAGGCGAAGAAATCTAACGCCTCCTCCAGCTCACGGCTTAAGTTCAGCAAGGTCCGAACAAGACGATAACTAGAGACCCGTCATCCGGCTAGACGCCACCTTGCATGATGCGAACACCCCTCCAACTCAGTACGACATGGCCAAGGAGCTCTATCGAGAGCTACCTAAGTTTAACGGTGAAGGCCCAACTTGCGAACAAGATTTTAAAGAATTTGGAGCGATCGTACGAAGCTGGTTACCCTGCATCCTCCCAGAACACCATAATATGTTTGTTGCCAAAATTGCAAAGAGAATCTCTGGTCGTGCTAAAAGCATTATCGAATATACTCCACTCCACAGCGTTGAAGAACTACTCGACACATTGGGTGAGAGATTTTGTCACGGCGATCCTGCTCTTATCTGGCATAAACGTCTAGCTGCAGCGTCCCTGAAAGACGGGGAAACCATCGAAGACTTTCATTTCAGGTTACGCAGGATGATCAAAGGCCTGGAAGCTGCATTACCAGCAGAGAATCGAGGTGCCATCATGTTGCAACAAGAAAAGGTTGCATTCGATCTTCTTTATTCCGCTTTGCCTGACCTTCCGAAATGTCTTGCGCGTCTAAAAGATCCAAAAACGCTGGAAGAGCTTTCTAAGGCGATTAAAGAAGAGCGAACCCGCGAATGTTTGCGGCCTGCTCGAAAACGCGATTCTAACGATTTTTCGCGTCATCCTCATAAAGACTGTCGAGACTATGACCGAGACTATAATAGACGCTACTCTAGAGACGATTATCAGAGACCTCGTCGGGATTATGACGACTACGATGATCGTCGAGAGACTAAAGGACGAACGTTTACTTACTCTAAAAACAATCACAGACGGAGTAAATATGACACAGACGACGAAGACAGTGTAGACTCTGACGCCAGTATAGAGTCTGCAGACTACTTAACTTACGCTGACACTTCGAGTAAAGGGGGACGTGCCGGAACCGTAACGATGACTTGACTCCACGGACGTACAAGAAAAGCCCGTCGCGTTCACGTACAGAAGAGCCTTTTTCGGCCAGACAAAAGACTGTGACGTTTGACCCTGCTGACATAGACACTGATAAACTAGAACATCTAAAATTAGACGCTTCATGTTGCAACTGTCCGTTCTGTCCTCTCGAGTGGACCGACTCCCGCCATTTTGTGTTTTAAAACATCATGGCGGCCATAAAAAACTCGTAGATTAGAGATCACTAGGTGATGGATGAGGGCAAGTGTGTATAATGGCATGTCTGAAATCTTGGTGATTATATTCCTAAGTGGAGGTAGCCCTTATGGGTTGGGGAAGAACTTGCCCCCCACCACTAAACCTACGAAAGCCGATGACCAGAGCTGAAGTCTGGTACCATAGGGGATCCATTCCAAGCCCCGCTTCGACCAGAGATGGGAGGAGTGTTTGGGTCCGAATGAGGTCGGTCTCGTGGTGGTTGTCGGTGAGGCACCCACATGCAATGCATGCCTAATGGGTGAGCTAATGTAGGCTTATGTTCATATTTCGCTTTTATAATATATGGTAGTGTTGATTATGAAAATAGGGACCACACGCAACGCGAGTATGCCCAAAAGGGCGAGGTATCGGCTTCCGTGGAGGAGGTGGACTTAGGTCCCGTTACATTAATTAATTGTCCGTTCTGTCCCCACCGCGAAGCGACTAAATCTGCCCCAAAGAAAAACAATGACGAGTATTTAAACTTGACGGGCGCTTGACAGACCGAGGCGACTGCGAGTATGCCCGGCGGGCCTCGCCGATCCATGAGTGCCCAGCAGAGGCCTCAAACTGTGAAGGAATTCAAAATCCTTCAGCGCCCCAAACCCTCACACTAGTAATCGGTAAAGGACAGAGAGTCTGGATGAAGTCCCCAGACCTCTTCCAGGGTGGTTGTGAAGTTTTACTGAATACAGGTTCTGACCTGAACCTCCTTTTTATCGATGCTCCGGGGAATGATACCATCTTTTACCCCGAAAACGGAGGTATAGTGGGTGGCATAGCGACCAACAGTATGCCAATCATTGGAACTGTGACGCTCAAGGTCTTTGAAGTAGATGTTTGTTTTTAGGTTGTACATAGATCACCAGAAGGTTACCCGGGTATCCTTAGAAACGAATTTTTCACCAAAGAACAAGCTGGCATTTCCTTTTATTGGAATACACTGGTCCTCAAAAATCGACCTACCCGTCCTATCCCTTTTACAATGGAAAACGACCTTGACGGAGGGTATATATTGTCCCTAGGGACAGGTCCAAAAATTTTCGACTCGTGTAATTCACTTCACGGAGAATCACAATGTTTTCTCATAGATACAGAGGAGGACGTATGTTTAATGAACTCCTCTGCCCTTAAACCCGAAATTAGAGTAGATCATGGTGACACGATGCTACTCCGAGGTTTGAATGGGCATTTTATGGAGACGATTGGGACGGTGGAATTGAAAGTTTTGGGATCGAAAATTCGATTTCATGTTTGTGATGGAAATCTACCTTTCCATGGTGTTGGAATTTTGGGCAATAACTTCTTGAAAAAAGAGCAAGCGGAAATTTCATACCATCACCAATCCCTGAATTTATCATCGCGACCCTCTCGGCCTTTATATTTCAGTCTTGGAGTAAAACCATCCCGTTCATACGTAATTCCACTCTGTATGCGAATGTCTGTGTCGGTACCTGTCGTAATTCCAGAAATCAAACAAGGGTATGTTACGTCCCAGCCTGTATGGCAGATGACGTAGGCTTTTATACTTCCTTAATTACCGACCTGAAACCTAACTAATTATATCGAATATCGATAATCTAGTAATTCAAATAATATTTAATTAATCATATAAAATAATATAATATTATAATAGAATAATATTATTTAAGACATTTGAACGTTAAGGATATGAGTAATAGTTGATAAACTCATTTTTCTATATTTTATCAAATGTAAATAATCGCTGACGCCTCGAGTTAATCCTTGAGACGTGCAGCTGCACAAATATCTATTTTGTTTAAGATAGCTTTTGTTAATAGATAAGTAACTCATTTGTTAGTGAAAAACTAAGTATTTTCAATAAATATTAGAATGGATCATTCGAGAACATGCGTTATCTCGAATGACCCCTCCATATGACTCGATGCGCGGGTCTGATGCCAAAACGCATTGATAAGAGTTACTCTAGTTTTTCTCGATCAAGAGAAGTCAGTCTGAAATATAGAATCATAGAGAGCAGTCAGGCTCAATATTAAAACCTCAACTTCGTTCTCACATTCTCAAAGCTATTGTGAAGAATAACTTAACAATATTATAATACCAGAATTGTACATTTCACAAATTCTCCAACTATCACTTTATTCATTGAATAAAACTGATCCAGATAATATATTTAATAACATATAAATATAACCAGTTTATTTCAACCACCAAATGGTGGCTGTTTAACCCATACTTAATTATTATTCATAATTATATGTAAGTTTTCACCACGTCCAATTTAAATCGACCGCTCAACTACGCCAGCGCCAAAACATCAACCAGGACGTAACAGGTACCTCAGTAAGATCCCTCTTAAAGAAGGAATCTTAATGGACGAAGACCAGGCGATGTGTATATTGTGCAGGCGCAATCCTTAAGAAAATTCAGATTGACCATCTCAATCGACTCGTAAAAAGACAAATATTTAAACTCATACAGAAAAATCACGACATCTTTCACTTTCCGGGTGATCGTTTGGAACGTTCCAAAAGGATCACTTGTAAAATCGAAACCACGAGCGATACGCCGGATCGAATCAAACAATACCGTTTTCCTCAAGAACATTGAGAAGAAATCAAGAAACAAGTTGATGATTTACTTGAACAAGGAATTATACGCAAATCAAAATCACCGTATAATTCTCCTTTGTGGATCGTTCCAAAGAAATCTGACGCACAAGGAAATAAAAAGTGGAGGATGGTTATCGATTTTCGAAATTTGAATAAGATAACCATCGGGGATGCTTACCCCCTACCACTCATAACTGACATTCTAGATCAACTCGGCGGAGCTAAATATTTCAGCGTGTTCGATCTTGCAAGCGGTTTCCACCAAGTACCAATGGATCCCAGGGATGCTGAGAAAACTGCGTTTTCCACCCCTGATGGTCATTGGGAGTATTGCTGTATGCCTTTTGGGCTTGAGTACGCTCCAGCAATTTTCCAACGTATGATGGACTCCACTTTGAGTGGTTTGAAAGGAACTGAATTATTCATTTACCTGGATGACTCTGTAAGTTACGCATCTTCACTTGAAGAGCACGAAGTACGAGTTCAAAGACTCTTGTTCAAATCTCCCGCGCTCAGATATTCACTTCTCACCGTCGACATCTTATCGACCGTACTATCGATCAGTCATCTACAATAGGCGGCTCCGCTAGTCGCGTTCTCATATAAAAGACCACTGGAGTGGGGATGAAGAAGACGGATGCGCTGTCTCACTAACATTTTTAACTCTCTCTCTCATTCATATAGTTTACAGTTTTCCATGGCAGGCGCCTCGTGCTCTCATCAAATCTTTCTATTATTATCAAATCATTTGCTATCTCAGTAAATTACTCAGTACATTTTGCTTGTAATAGTTCATAGTAATTATTCAACTAATTATTTTTGCTCTCATAATTAATCTCAGTGTTTCTTGCATTTAATTGTTCTCACCTCGTGTATTGGCATAGTTACCGCCAAGTCGCCATCTTGGCCACGTGTTGATCGCGAGTTTAAGTCTCATCATTTAAATATTACTGATATTAAATAATTGCAAACCTCATCATAAATAATTGGCATAAACTGTATATATTGTAAATAAAATATTTATAGTGTTTATTATTGCGAATTCAGTGTTAAATAAATTTATTCACTACCCGCCAATTCACACACACCAGATCCTCTCATCCTCCCATTATATAATTAATTAGAAATTAATTATTTAAACAACTCTTCAACCGCCTTCGAGAGGCTGGGCTAACTCTTCAGCCCGAGAAATGTAAGTTTCTCTGCCCGGAAGTGGAATATTTGGGTCACATTATCATTAAAGATAGCGTGAATCCAGACCCCCAGAAAATCTCATCCCTTAAAAACGCATCTCACCCCCGTAATCATACGGAAGCGCGCAAATTTATGGAATTAGCGAATTACTATAGCCGTTTCATCGAAAACTTCGCCGAAAGAGCGAAACCGATCACTGACCTTACCAGAAAAACTAAACCGTTCGTCTGGTTAGCTGATTCTCAAAAAGCTTTCGATGACATAAAGAATGCATTGTGCGAAAATTCATTCCTCGCTTACCCAGACTTCAATCGACCATTCATATTAGCAACTAGTTCGTCCGATGTTGGCATCTCGGGTATCTTGAGCCAAGAACTCGATAACAAAGATCAAACTCCCGAAAACCCAGATGCAAATGTCGAGAAAATTGTCTCATGTACATCTAGAGTTTTGCAAGAAACTGAGACAAGATACACTCACAACGAAAAAGAATGTTTGGCAGTTTTGTATGCGGTGCAACAATTTCGGCCTTACCTCTACGGTAAACCCTTTACCTTGTATACAAGTAGCCCTTGTGTGTCTTGGTTAAAAGACAGCCAAACCGTTACTGAACGCCAAATTAAATGGAGATCTGAATTAAGTAAATACAAATTCTCTGTTGGTGTTCGGCATAAAATTCCCGAGCAATACGCCGGAGGATTATCTTATAATCTCGAAGGAAGATCCCTAGCAGAGACAAACTCGAAAGAAACACCCATCAAAGAAGGCGTAATGTTACCGCTCAAGAAAAATTCTTGTCTAGATGACGAAGCAGTAGCAGCAGTAAAACGAGGTTGAAAACCGGGAGGTAAAAATAAACCCCGTGTCAACAGCGCTCCACAACTTCGCGATACAATTGCATCTCGTTTACGTATGAGACGAGCTACAGAAATGAACCCAAATCGAAAAAAGGTAAATTATTGTCAAATAAGTACCGCTGAACCTGACGTTTTAGGGGGTATTGAAGACGACGTATTTGAAGAAGATCAACCAGGACCATCATCAGGACCTCAAGCTCCAGTAGATCCGGAACCAGAGCCTGAAACAAATTCCGAAGAAACAGATGAGGAGGAAGAAGAAGCAGTCCGACTCATGAACGAAGAATACCTGATGAACGAATAGGATAAAAGTTCCAGCGATCAGGGGGATGAAAATTCACATGAGTTGATCAATCGACAACAAATGCGGAAAGATCGGAGGAAATCATTCGAACGTTTCAACAGAGTGCTAGAACAACGAGCAGTTAATGTTTCAGACACAGAAGCGGATCAACCCTCTTGCCGGTAGCCAGCCCTCACGTGGTCAGGGAAGTTAGAGAATATCTCGAAAAAGGCTATCTACCGCACGAACATGACGAGGACGAAGATTTGGACGAGTCTGAGGAAATGGACGAAGAAGAAGAAGAAGAAGAAGAATTTCTTTGTGAAAATGAAAATATAGAGGAAGATGAAGACTCGAGCGAAGCCATCAATCCATATCGCCAAACAAAAACTCTATTAACGATCTTACAATGAGGATAGAGAGATCTCACCAGTCAGATCAATCTGATGCAAGCCAAACTGAAAAGGCCACGGTGATCCGAGTACAGGTACACCGGGAACAGGATGATGAAAATGCGCAGGTGAACGAAGCTGATCCTCGTCAAGAGACTCAACCTGAAGTTGTTGACGAACAACTGGAGGATGAGCCGGCGGTGGATGGCACCTTACCACCCAGGTTTCCGAATCAGCCTCCATGGTGCGTCTTCGACCCTCCGACATAGCCGAAGATCTGAGTGGTCAAAACTACTCACCACCTGAAGTTTCTTCTTCATCTGGCTCTAAATCTGACAAACCTCAGAAATTGCCTACAAATCAAATTAAATTCAAAGACAGTCGAGATGGAATCACGTATGTGAGAGATCACATGGTACATTTCCTGTCTCTGGATTGCGAAATGATAAAACCAGTTTCACGGCTGTTGAAAGATCTCACTTTCATCAATCAAGAAGATCTAAAGACGGCTAAACCAAAAATGGGTGACGTATTTTTCACAAAATTGGGTCAATGCTTCATCTTTATCGTCTTCGTCAAGAAAAATCATTTTGAAAAAATCGAATTTACTAATTTCACTGAAGGACTACGAAACCTGAGAGCTTCCATGTTCAAACATGAGATTTATACGTTTCGCATAGCGAAACAGGGGGATGACTTCGACGATTTGAACATAAAACCTTATCTCATACAAGAATTCGGCGATTGTCCTATCGAGGTAACTCTTTGCGAAGGAAATATAGAAGTTCCCGCTGAAGAATTACGAAAACTTATTGGCGAATCCGCGAGAGATTCTACTGGTCCGGTATAAAGGAAAAGATTTACAGATTTATCCAAAAATGCGAAATTCGTCAGAAGAACAAACTCACGCGAATTAAAACTAAACAACCAATGATGATAACCGACACTCCCTTCGACCCCTTCGAGAAAATTCCCATCGATACCGTAGAGCCACTTCCTATGACCAGCACATAATGTGAAGTGGAAATGTCGATATCCTGACGATCCAGGATAACTTTTCGAAAGCTGTAACCGCGATCCCAATACCCGATCGACAACAGTGGCTAAAGCCCTTGTTGATCGATAAATGTGTTATTATGGGTGTCCGAGAGTCATCCTCTCAAACAAAGGTACGTCATTTACCCTAGCGGATCCGAATTACGGTAAATACAGTGATTTACCGTAATTTACCGTAATTTACGGTGCCTAGCTGAATTACCGTAAATTACGGTAATCTACGGTAAATTACGGGAATCTACGGCAAATTGCCGTAATTTACGGCGCCTAGCAGTATTACCGTAAATTACGGCAATTTACCGTAATTTACCGTAGATTGCCGTAATTTACGGTAAATTACCGTAATTTACGGTAATTCTGCTAGGCACCGTAAATCACTGTATTTACCGTAATTCGGATCCGCTAGGGTACCTCGAAAATAGTACAACAGCTTGCAAAAGCTTTAAAAATACAAAGATTAACGACTTCGGGTTATTACCCCTCCGAACTGGGATTGATATTTCGGTCTTGCTGCGTTTAGTTATAATACCAATGTGCACACTTCTACCAAATTCACTCCATTTGAGTTTATGTTTGGTCGAAGAGCTCGGTTGCCAACCCAATTCCCCGATCATTCCGAATTGAAACTTATTCTGATTATCTCGCTGACCTTATGGGAAGAATGTCAGAAGTTAGAGAAATCGCTGCTGATTGTCTTAAGGGGGGGAGGGGGTAGGGTTTTAAAATTATTTTTTTAATTTTTTTTCTGAATGAACAATATGTCAAGAATATTGTGTACGAATTTTAAATCAATCCGAGTAAAACTAACGGAGTTGCAGCGTTTCAAATGACCGGCCGGTATATCTGATTTTTATACCCGCCCGACCTGCCCCTACATACCCCTAGTAGAAATCAGCTGCAATTTTTTTTGTTCTTCCGAATCCCTTTCTTCGGCTGTGTGTCTTTCAAAGGATGTAAACTGATGACTCAATATAAGTATAAAAATTCATATTCTTTGATTGATAGTTTATTTCAAATTTTTACGAATAAAAAACATTAAATGGATTCTACCGAAAACGTTATTTTTAAAGTCCGTGAACATCATAACTCAAAATGTACTGAACCGATCCCTTTGAAAATTTGAACATTACTTCTTCACATAAGTCAACAGGTAACTACAAAGAGTTTTTTTTTGTTTTTCATTTTTTTCTATTTTTTAATAACAAATTAACCGCGATTTTTTTAGCTAAAATCGCGTTTTTCACTTCCAAGTGCTGCAAAAAATCGAAAAAAAGGCCATTCGGCAGCCGAAATGAAAGGTAGATTTTTCAATTAATCTATATAAAAAGTTAGGGAATATGTCAATGTCCCAGCTAAGCAATGTCCCAGTTGGTCAATGTCCCAGTTATCATTGTCCCAATCAGAAAAAATAGAGCTAGAGCCGTCTGGTGGTGAAAAATGTAGCAAATATTTTTGAATCGCCTTTACCGGCGTTATTTTTCTAGACAAATAGCCCTGACGTGCAAGAAAAATTAAAATTTGCTAAATAAAATTAAATTTTAATCTATAGAGAAAAAAATTAATGAAAAACTATGTCTGAACATGTAATTATCTTTCAGTGATGACCTAATTATTATTCGAAGGAGAAAATTAATTCCAGGTGTTTTCCATCATAGTTTTTTATTGAAAATAATTTCAACCAACATAATAATTCGTCTAGAGTGATTTCGAACCTGAACAAAATTCAAAAAGTCAGTCTAGGTGTTTTCCTCCATAGGTTTTGGTTCGTACTTCAATCAATCAACTATTTGATACATATAGATTACACCAATAACCTTACCAAATTCAAAAAGTCAGTCTAGGTGTTTTCCTCCATAGGTTTTGGTTCGTACTTCAATCAATCAACTATTTGATACATATAGATTACACCAATAACCTTACCAAATTCAAAAAGTCAGTGTAGGTGTTCTCCTCCATAGGTTTTGGTTTTTAATACAATTGAAAAATTTTCTAATATACTTATAATACATCGATATCCTTACTGACTGCAAATAGCTAGCTCAGATGTTTTTTTTTATAGATTTTTATTTTCAATCAAACTAATGAAACCTGACATACAAATAGAATACTTCTATATTTTTACCGAATTCAAATATCTAGTCTTGATAATATCTTTGATCGGTGTTGGTTTTAAATACACCCCGGGGGAGGCACCTCGCAAAAGGTACAGGAGTACAAAAAACTCCTAAATTATTTATTGATTTCTGATATTCTGTACGTCAGTGCAAAATGGTCGTGGCAAGATATGGAAAAAAGCATTTTGAAGCTTAAATTTTAGTTTTTTAATGGTTTGGTCAATAATTTTTAAGAGCTGTGGCTGTCATGCAATCCCAAGAAATATCGCGAACAGAAAATTTTGAAAATGTTGATCATTTTTATTTCCAGTCCATAGGTTTGGAAAAATTTTTCGCCTACGGTTACCGAATTGGTCTGGGTTCGATTCCCAGTTCGGGCTATCTATATTTTTCTCAATTTATCTATAAATTGTCTTATTGAGAAGGTTATTTGCATGTTTGCATGTTTAGGTTTCCACTATATAAAAAAGAGCCAAAACCATAGGTTTTGGTTCTTACTTCAATCAATCAACTATTTGATACATATAGATTACACTAATACCCTTACCAAATTCAAAAAGTCAGTCTAGGTGTTTTCCTCCATACGTTTTGGTTTTTAATTTGACTGATCAACTATTCGATACACCTAGATTACACCAATACCCTTACCGAAATCAAAATGCCAGTCTAGATGTTCCGTTCCATAGGTTTTTACTTTTAATACAATCGAAAAATTTTCTAATATACTTAGAATACACCGATATCCTTACCGACTTCAAATATTGATCCGAGGTGTTTTCTCTTACAGATTTTGACTTTCAATGCATTTGGTAATCTTTCTCATACTTCTAGAATATACGACAGACGAGAACCGTTACCCCTACCGATCCCAAATATTTATTTTCTGTTTTGCTCCATGGGTTTTGAACTTATACACTGAAAAAAATAATCGCTAGCTGCTAGCGATTATTTTTTTCAGTGTAGTACTAAATAATACTGATATTTCAATCAACTTCTAATTCTTAGTCTACATTTTTAACTTCTCGCTAAGAAAATTGTTAATTTTTTAAAATTCGGGAAGTGATTGGTTTCAGCCCGATTTTCGAAAATCGAGTTTTCATCAGATGTCGACGTTTTGAGGTCCTAGGAAGCTATTCTGACTATTTTCAGAAGGATGTCCAAGTGTCTGTATGTATATATATATGTGTGTGTGTGTGTGTGTGTGTGTGTGTGTGTGTGTGTGTGTGTGTGTGTGTGTAAACCCTTCATATCTTTTTAATGGGTCGATCGATTGAGATGGTTGAGGTGGCAATCGAAAGATTTTGTTGGCCGTCAACTTTTCTAAAAATTTTAAATCGATCGATCGAATGGACTCTAAGATATAGAAGAAATACAGAGAAAAAAAAAATTTTTTTTCAGTTTTTAAAAAATTTTTCAGAAATGGCTCGATCGATCGATTCCAAAATGTAATCAGCTCTAGAATTCAATAAAACGCATCGACTGCTGCCTCAACCATCGCAATCGGTTAATTCGTTCAAGAAAAAAAATGGCAAAAAATGATTTTTTTCGAAAAAAAACAGCATACAAAAGTATTTTCAAGCTCGAAGATTCACAACAATATTTTTGAACTTAAGGAGCTTGAAAACAGTGGGAAGTTTTGGGGCTGGCCTGCAGGGTCAACTGATAGACCGATTTTTTTTTTTTTTTTTTCATTGGCTTACACTCAATATAGTAGAAATGCACTTAATTCTCTGTTTTTAATAGTCGGAGATATCTACTTGAACGTTGTTGATGTTATGAGTATTTTTTTTTTTTCAATTAATTCTAGGTAAACACAATAAAAAATTATTCTGTAAAAATATTCTCTGAGAACACGTGGAATTTTACATTGTTCTGCAAATGTAAAATAACGATGTAAAATTTCTTTTGTAATAGTTTTTTATCCGTCAATAAAAAAGCGTTATAATAACAACCTTACTTAAAAATGAATCTGAACCGCACGGAAAGCTTAGAACCCGACTGGTTACTGTTGTGCACCCGACTGAGTACGGTGCTGGAATAAAATGCACGGTTGTGGTGCAGCACCACAATGATTACTGTCCAAACCTGATTGATTCATGAGCGCATATCACTCAGTCAGGTTTCGCACAGTAATTAGTGTGGCGCTGCACCACAACCATGTATTTTGTTCCAACGCCGTATTCAATCAGGTGTAGAAAAGTAACCAGTCAAATCACTAAATAGAAGACATAAATGTCGAATAAGATATCAAGTTTGAGGAGCATTTTGTCTAATTAACGCTTTGTTTATGAAGGACTATTTCAGTTGGTTTATCACGGTTATAGATATAAACACAATTAAAACTATAAATTGATCTATTTAGCTTTTCCAAAGGAACTAATGACAAAAAGAGAAATAACGGTTTGAGAATAATTTTAATTATTCACACTTTTGATGGTGTAAAACTTTCGAAATTTACATTTTCTGAAAATATGGTTTGTGCTGTAACTTTTACACCGAAATTTAAACCCTCGCAAAAATTAAAATGGCAAAAAAATTTTCAATATTTTTCGGTAATTTAAGACGGGCTATATTTCAATGACAACTGATCGTACGAGGTTTTCAAAATAAACATTTTGAAGCTTTGAGAATCCAGCTTTTAGATCAATATATCAAATAAGTTTTAGAGTAACGGTTTAATCACCATTACACATCAAAAAACGAATCGTCAAAGTGTTAAAAAAAGCATAATGTGTTAAAATTCTGAGTGTTGAATATTTAACACTTTGGTGTGTCAATTTAACAGACAATATTTATCTTGTTTGAACTGTCGCAATCGATTGATTTTTTAACACACAAAGCTGTTATTTTATTCGAAAGTAACACTTTTTATATATTACTGTCAAATCAACACACAAAATATGTCAAAAATAATCTCGACCATCACAAATGAATTTTTTGAAAATTTTTACTTTTTCGGTATACGCGTGTAAATTTTTTTAACACTCACAACATCTTAAAGTAACATATCAACATAATGTGTGTTGATTTTGACGAATCCTTTTTTATTGTGTAGGGAAGGGTGGGGCAGAGCGGCCCCCCTGAAATTTTGATCAATAAATATTTTTTTTTTTTTTTAGTATAATTACTATAAATTCGATATATTTGAGCATTTTTAGCCCTACGCATGACACCTGGGGCAAAATGGACCAGCCGGAAATTCTGAAAAAACGATTCTTTCATATTTTTATCGTCAAATTATAAAAAATTTAATATATTAATCTATTTTTCGGCTTATTCTATATAGCTGGGGGAAATTTGGCCACTAAAAATATTCGAAAATAATTATTTATTTTTTAATTGATAAAACTTTTTAAATAATGCAAAATGATCTGTAATCTAAAAAATCGAAAAACGCATATTTTGGGTTCGAAATAATGACAAATAAGAAATATAGAATTGTTTTTTTAAATAAATAACAATTAGTAATTAAGCTAATCGAGGGGGAACGATTTATTACACCTTAAAAAATTGTTGTTGAGTAATGTAAAACCGAAAATAGTTGTTAAGAGAAAGAAATGCATTCTCAATGATTAAAATAATTAAAAAAAAAAAAAAAAAAATTATAATTTTTTGGAGAGAGACCGCTCTGGCCCACCCTCCCCTATAACAAAGTCCACAAAAAAAAATGTTTTCATTTTTACCAGTCTTTACGCACGCACGCATGTCACCATGTTATTACAGTTAAAAAAAAAATATAATGTTTAGCACGTACGCATTTTAAAAAAAAATTTTTTTTCTATTTCTGCATATAATTAAAGAACAACTAAAATATTTTTGAACTTTTTATTTTGTTTTTAAGTAGTATTTTTTTTTTTTTTAATGAGAACAAGTTTTGAATTTATAAGTTCTTGAACATGTTTTATTTTAATTTTTTTGTTTGGTTTTTTTTTTTTTTTACGATATATTGTCCTTTTTTTAACATTCTAATCACCACTGGCTCCACTTTTGCTACTCCTGTTATGCAAAAATTTCATATTTATTATTGTTATTATTATTCCTATTTTAACTGAGGCTTTTCATGCCAAATCAAGAACTTTTAACCCTGATTGAGGTATCAAATTTAAAATGATTTGAAAAATCTACATTACTTAATATTGTATCTTATCATGAAATTATAATTTGAAATAATTCAAAATAATTGCAATATTACTTTCTCATTCAATTGAATTTAAAATGATTCGAGAGTTCGAATCATTCTAAATAATTATAAATCAACCGATAAACCAGAAATTGCGATATTATTTCCTTATTTGAATTAATTAAAAATTATTCCAGAGTTCAAATCGAAAAGCTCAAATCATTTCATATCATTTTAAATTGATGAACGAACCAAAAATTGCAATATTATTCATTCGTTGAATTCAATTCAAAATAATTTGACAATTTAAATCATTTCAAATCATAAAATAATATTTCGTCAGCTTTTAATTCAATATGATTTAAAATGATTCGTTCCAAAATTTATACTTGAAAGCAAAATAGTTCAGACAATTTGGGCTGATTCAAAACGGTTAATAGTTTCGTAATCTCAAATCATTCTAAATTGGGTTTCTTAATCAGAGAAATTCGATCCGATTAGTGGCTAATTTGACATCGATTTATCATATTAATTTTTTTTTATTATGTAATCACCAGAATTATTATCATTATTTTCTATTGTAATGTTATCCGGGTTTTCATTTTTCGTGTCTACTTTTTGTTTTTTTTCATTTCTGTTTTGGATCTCCGCCAAAACAGGATTTTCTTTATCTGTTTCTTTACAGTTGAGTCCAAAAAGTTTAACTATTATTATTATTATTATTATTATTATTATTATTATTATTATTATTATTATTATTATTATTATTATTATTATTATTATTATTATTATTATTATTATTATTATTATTATTATTATTATTATTATTATTATTATTATTATTATTATTATTATTATTATTATTGTTACATCCCAAAATTTCCTCGGGGTTTGTTATTAAAGATCTACCAGGCTGGCGACGTTAGGGTGTCGATGGACCCCTGATGCGCCGACTGTTAAGCTCCTTTTAATTACTTTTTAAATTTCTCTGAATTACTTTAGGCACGTACCTTTAAGGGCCCCATAGGTCACCCCAAACTATTCCCTTTTTCTCTAGGTTCTTAGCCTCTAGCGGTGGATAGTCGTCACTTCCTGTCCGCCGGAAGTGCTCCTCGGAATAATACCCGTACCTAGGGTCACGGAATGGAATGGTTCCTCCCGGGGGTTGGTTTATTGCTGGCAGGTTGATCTCGGTTAGTCCCCAGCCGTCGGTGATTCCTGTCCAGAAGGCTGGTGGACAATCTGATGGTGGTTCCACTATGAAATCCAAGGGACCCTCTCCGGGACTTCCTGGAGCTGGGATACTCTCGGACTCGAGTATCGGAGCGGCAGCTTCGACGATGTGATCGGCACTACGCGGAACGACCAACACTAAACGCGTACCGAGCAATACTTCCTCGGACGCAACACGCGGACCGTCGGATTTACCGTTTACTTGGGGCGGAGACCCCGACACCGGGTTAAGCTGACCTTGCAACCGCCAGAATTGCAGACGGCGACCTGCCTTGCGACCGCGCCTCTTGCGCATGGAACAGGGATGGTAATTTCCGGAGTCAAGGCCGTAGCTGCTTTCTCGCGCTTTCGGCTAAGGATGGTAGTAGGAACCGTAGCAGCTTTCACGCGCTCTCGGTTGGAAGTAGTGAGGATGTGACCGTAGCAGCTTTCTCGCGCTTTCGGTTTTTTAAGGAAAGAGTAAAACTCAAAGGGGTAGAGAATGGGTTTTTTATTGATAGAATAAGTAGGTCTGTGCTCTGGGCAGTTTGTCAAAAGACTAACTCTGCTACATTATGCACCAGCTTATATAATTAACAAATATGATGACACAGCATCTCGAGTTATTGTGTGAACAACGTCGTGGCTCGGAACTCATACCTTGACGGATGTTATGTCTAGTTGCAAGCCACGACGGCGTTCGCAATCTCTTATCTCGGGAGATATCCGTTACCCGCTGTAAGCGACGAAACGTTTATACTCAATGATTCCGATGTAAAACTTTATTGAAATAAATAATTAAAAATTTTTTTTATAGATGAAATCAGACGAGAACGTCACACCTCCCGACCTAAGAAAGCCGCAGTGCTTCCATAGAAGCAGTGCGACTTGTGTAAAATTTAAATTACGATCATGCCGAATGACAAAAAAACAAATTATCGTGATTCGATACAAACTCAATTCATTCCTTTCAATTGCTTCTATATAATTCAAAATTATTAATCGTCGTCCCGTTGTCCTATACTCGAGATGTAGCGTGATACATTTTAATTTCTTATAACCTAGGTTCTAAATTTACTTAACAATTATTATATATATTTTTTTTTTTTTTTTTTTTTTTTGATATATATATATGCATATCTGGCTACTTTGTAAATTCTGAAATATAATGCTACAAGCAAAAAAAATAAAAAAAACGTATTTTTCGAGCGTTCAGCCTTTTCACTATATGTATAAATTGCGTAGAAAGCTCTATGTAATAACTAGCAAGCATAAATGTTAATTCGATACCTCTCGATCTAACCGTTTGGTAATAATACAAAAAAAAAGATATATAGAATAATAAGATAAAGAGTATATGGTTAAATTTGTTCTACTACTATTTATTTTGTGAAGTCTGCTATCTGACTCCAGCAATCACTTCCTTGTGAATTATCTTTTTAAATTCTAAAGTTAATCGTTCCGTACTCACTACATTCATACCGTTCGATCTGGCCATACGACCCGTTTTTACGGATCCCTATTCCTAAGTCTGTACAGTGTCTCTCTACTTAAACACGTACGCGCTTGATCTTCCTGTTGTTGATCCTCCAGTTGTTGATGTCCCAACTGCTTAGATAAATTTTTAAAGGACCATTCCTTTGGTGGAGCCGAGATTTGGCCGTCTGAGTTTTCATCGATGATATTGAGTATTGACCTTGCTCGGGGTATCGGTGGTATTACCTGGTTTTCCTCGTCGCTTTGTCTCCTGCGGTGGTGATGATGGTGAAGGATGAGATTAGCTAAGGTGTCCCATATAGCCGTTAACAAGAGTGCGCTGCAACCGTGTATGCAGTATAATGCGTACCCGTGGAAGATTGTGTCGACCACGAATTTGAACAGCCGTAATAGTAGCATGATTGACAGGATACCCGCTGTGACTGATCCAAAATCGACGAGGCTTCGCCATATCCTTTCTCCGGTGCTGGTTGCCAATTTTTCCAGTGCTTCTTCGTCAAACAGACCCAGGACATTGACACTTCCCGCCGGTATTACTCGACCTGCTGCCCCCATAGCCAAAGCATTGAGAAGTGCCGGTTTTTCGGCTGGAAACATGATACGGTTTCGCAATTTTTCCAAGTCTTTTTGCGAGTAGATCCCTGACGTAGCCAGGTGCTCCGGATTGTCGTAATTCCAGGTTGGTGCTGTCAATGGTTGCAGCTGCTGAGGAGATGGTGCCCGAATTGCTTGCGGGGTTATATGAAACCATACCCCATCTATGAAATAGCCTACCGGCAGTATTGTATTGCATTCAATTAAGGTGCCTCTTTGCACCAATATTCTGGATTTTGGAGTTAAGAAATAACTTTTATTATTGTAAGTTACCGGGAGCTCCTGGTAACATTGCTCGGTTTCGCGAACTCGTACTGGTGATGCGACACACTTCGTGATATGAACAAGTTCTCCAGCAACCGTGGTGTAATAGCCTGGACCTTTCATTAAGGCGTAGCCGAATTCGTCGGGAGTCAATGATGAAAGTGCGAGTGCATTCATGAGCACCGCCCGCTCTAGTTCACAGCGTTTGATGAGCACGTCGTGGTAAAGGTTGTGAAGCTGCTGACGAATAAACTTTTCTACGTACACGAATTTACTGTTTATGTACGCAAAAATGTCCATGTCTTCGGTCTTGATTGTTTCAACGGACAATGTAAAACCCGCATTTTTGACCACCACGATAAACAGCTTCGGGTGCTCGGTTTTTATGACATTGTGTCCGCAGACCTCCAGGGTGCCTTTCTGCGCGAGAGCGAAAGTAATGTCCTCGGTGGTGAGTGAATAGACATCCGGAAAGTTGTCTTCTCCGATTATCCTCGTGGCTGGTCCTTGGTATAATTGGGCATATTTCATCAAGCATGAGTCTTTCGGCACTTCACTCCAAAACGCGGACATACCTTCGCTAGTTATACAAGTGAGTTTTTCCGCGTCGCATCGCGTTCCTGATCGTAATAACACTTGGTTCGTTTTTGTATTTAGAGACGTTTCGTACTCGGAAATTGTTATCTCGAATAACGCGTCGACAACTACATTACTCCATGTGCCGTACTCGTCGCTGTATGTTCCCGTGGTACAATCCCCTCCCATACTTTGGCTACCTGCCAGTTGGGCCGTTCGGTGAGATGTATGATTCATTTTAAGATCGTAGAACGGTACTCGATCGAATAGCCAGACCGAATTTGTTTCGTGCATTCTTTTACATTTATTATAGTCTATTTCTAAATAATATTCTCTTCTCCCGTATAAGACTGCGGAAGAGTATGAATGCCAACCACAATATTGTATGTGCCGGTTTATAAGGATCTTACATTCTATTACGTGAACGTGAATAATTTCCGCGGGTTGTAATAAGTAAATGTTAACTTTTTCATTTTGTAACGGTCGGTTTGATAGTTTACAATCTCCCACATCCAACAGCGATAATGTCGAAGTATTCATTGAGGATCCACCACAGTCGAATCCTACTAAAGCCCGGGAAAGGTGAAGGGTCGCCAGCAAAAGGACAATTGATCCGGCCATCTGAAATTAGATTCGTGAGATTCTTAATTTGTTGAGGTGTACTAACTTCACCTCCCCATTTATTTCTATTTCAGCCGTTTCGTTTGACCCTAGCGCGATAACTTCATGCGGACCAGTGTATTGCGGATCGCCTTTACCCTTCCTAGGTTCCCGTAACAAGAATACTCTAGTTCCAGGTCTAAAGTTTTGAGGGTTTATTTTCTTATCGTAATAAAATTTCGACCTTTCTTTTGCTTTACCTAAATTCTCCCTCGCAACTGCTTCTGTTTCGCTTATGCGTCTGAATAATTGTTGTAAATATCCCGCATATGTTTCGTTGTTTTCCTCAATGGTTCCTAATCGAGAAGGAAGACGGGGTAGTTTCCCGAAAACCAATTGGTATGGAGTGAAGCCTGTGCCTTCATGTTCACTGACATTATAGGAAAATGAGGCTAAGTCGAGGACTTCATCCCAATCTTCCTCCTCGTTTATACATTGTTTTATGTATTCTTGTAATACATGGTGAGATCTTTCCACCGAACCATTACTTTGAGGACTATAAGCAGTTGTATGATACTGCTTAATTTTATATTTTTTCGCTATGGTTTTTAATAAACTAGATAAAAAGTTAGTACCTTGGTCCGTTAATATGGCCTTTGGTGGCCCAAAATAACAGAACCATCTGTTCACTAGAGCATGCGCTACATCGACTGCCGTCGCATGCTCCAAAGCGATTGCCATAGAAAATTTAGTTAGCAAATCCTGGATGGTTAGAATGTATCTATTACCGGACGAGGAAACGTGCGTAGGATACATAATATCTAGTCCAATTTTATCGAATCCTGCGTCGGGGGTATCCGTGAGGACCATTGGTTGCTTTGTTTTCACTCTAACCAGTTTTTTTAGTTGACAATCCAAACATTTCCGAATATAATCGATGACATCGTGCTTTATTTTGGGCCAGTAAAAATTTTGACGTATTCTTTTATATGTTTTGGTCATACCTTTGTGGCCTCCGACGGCTGACCCGTGGTATTCTTTTAAGATTTCTAGTTTTTCGATATCTGTTGGAATTCGTACTAGATTGAGACAGATAGTTATCTTAACGCCCGTATCTGAAAAGGCATCGATTAATTCGTGTTGGATGGTCAACCAATTTAATTCGTCTATTTTTGTTGTCTTAGCTACGCTAAAAGACTGTAAACCAATTTCGCCTACAGTATTACATGCTCTTATCAAGGTTTCACGGATATCCTCGACGGAAATCCGATCTACATTTCTGTACTTGGGAACTGCCAAAATGCAGCGTTTGTTCCCTTTGTAAGGAATTACAGTGGAATGGCAAAAGGTTAATTGATCTGGAATTTGTAAGGCATTGGCGAGTTCGCGGCTCCCATCGTCACACGGTTCTCCTTTTACATTAACGAATATTAATACGTTGTCGGGCTGCATTGATAATCGGTCGCGTGTCTCACGTACGTCTGGTGCTATTTCACGAGTTTGAGGTGTTATGAAACGATGGCCCATTCGCGGTGGTCGTTCAAGCCCCGCTGGGTTATCACCGTCCCCCCCTTCCGACGCGCTATCCTCGGACGATTCATCTGACTGAACATCCGCTATCTGCTCATCACTCACATCGACATCCATTCTGTCTTCTCCATTCCCTACCTGTGGGTCGTCCACAACCCCTCCGTCGCCAGATTCGTCCGAGGGGGGTAGGGGCACGTCCGCTCCACAGATCGATTGTGGGCCTAGACTCTGTTCCCGATCGATTTCCCCCCTTTCGTCTGCCGTGTCCGTTTGCTCATTGTCGGAGCAGACCATTTCACCTCCTTCGTCGGCCGTGTCTGTTTGCTCTTCATCGGCGCAGACCATTTCACCTCCCTCATCGGCCGTGTCTGTACACTCCCTGTCAGAAACGGTCGGTGATTGAGGCGCCCTTGATGGTCTCGGTTCATTTATTCCTCTAGCCTCCTGCATGAGCGGTGCCGGTGGCGGTATGGGCCATTGTCGTGGTTTAAAGACATAATGAACTGGTGGGGATTTATTTTTGCAAAGCTCTGTTTCCGAGCTACTACTATCCGTGCGGGTATCGTTAAGAGCTCGAGTTTTCCGACGGAGATTATACGGTTTACGCACCCGTTTACCCTTCGACGTTGGTTCTTCCTCACTAGTTTCGCTCGGAGTAGTCTCGACGTCTTCGCGCAAATTTTTACGAATAGGCGCGGCTCTCGCGAGCTCATCCGGATCGTCAACCGGATTGCGCGAAAGAGAATCTACATTTGAATTCACGCGGCCCGGCTTGTACACTACTTTATAAGTATAATCTCCCATATTCAAGCGCCATCTCACTATACGAGAATTTGGTGATTTTACCGAATTTATCCACGTAAGAGGCCGATGATCGGTTACCAAAGTGAAATGGCTCCCATATATATATGGTCGAAACTTATTCACGGCATAAACTATCGCGAGCATTTCTTTCTCTATCGTAGAGTAGTTGCGTTCTGCCGAGTTCAATAATCGCGATGCAAAGGACACTGGCTTGTCCTTGTTAATTTCTCCTTGACTTAGGCAAGCTCCGATGCCGTAATCGCATGCATCCGTTGTTATTAAAAATTCACGAGAGAAATCCGGAAATTGCAAAATTGGTGATTCTATTAGTTTATTTTTAAGCGTTTCGTAAGCTTCCATTTGACTGTTTCCCCATTCGAACGTAGCGTCTTTTTGCAACAGAGAAGTTAGAGGCTTACTGATTTTAGCATAGTTATCGATGAATCTACGATAATAGCCAGTGAGGCCTAAAAATTCTCGGATTTTCCTTACTGAATTTGGTACCGGGAAATTTTTTACGGCGTTAGTTTTCTTTGGATCGGGCCTAACGCCATACTCGGATATTATGTGGCCCAAATAATTTATCTCATTTCTAAGCAGATTACATTTATCAGGCTGCAATTGTAGACCCGCTTTCCGTAATCTCGCGAATAATTCTTTTATTATGGCGACGTGTTCCTCGAAAGTGTCCGAATAAGTGACGATATCATCCATGTAGACGAATACACCCTTACCCAGCATTCCCGCTAGCACCTTATTCATTAGCTTTTGGAATGTCGGAGGGGCATTTTTCAACCCAAACGGCATTCGTAAAAATTCATAATGCTGGTCCGGTGTGGAGAAAGCTGTTTTATGGATGTCGTCTGGGTGGATTTTTATTTGGTGGAAGCCACTCGCCAAATCAAAAGTTGAGAAATATTTTGCTTTACCGGTTTGATCAATGATTTCAATAATATTTGGCGTAGGGTAAACGACGGTATAAGTTTTATCGTTTAAATCTCTAAAATCGATTACCATCCGCCACTTTTTGTTGCCAAATGAATCTTCCTTTTTGGGGACGATCCATATTGGAGAACAGTAGCCGGACACCGAAGGTCTAATAATACCCTTTTTCTCCAACTCTTTTACCTGCTTTGAGATTTCCTCTTTGTGTATTGGAGGAAAGCGATATTGTTTTTTAAAAACTGGCTGATCGTCAGTTGTAATTATCCGATGCAAAATCTCGTTTGTTGAACCAAGATTTTCCTCAGGCAAATAAAACAACTCGTGGTTGTTACATATTAAATCTCTGATTTCCGTGCGTTGCCAGTTTGCCAATTTATCAGTAAGATGCACAGAGTCGTATACTTTTTGCGCTCGCTCTGGCAATTCTGCAGAAATTTTAAATACTTTAGATTCACTAATTTCTGGAGTTTTTCCGGCGTCAGACGAAGTGTCTTTGACCCGCCGTGAATTAATACTATTTTGGTTATTAGCCCTTATTGCTTTGCTGCAAGAGGCTCCTTCAGCCGATAAATTGGAATTAAGCTCGCATTGGAAATCATCGATTAACTTTACTGGTTTTAATAAAAAATCGCTTTCGTCCACCCAGAATGAGGGCCTCAAATTAATGACAGGTTTTGGAATTAGAACTTCGTGGTCCGAATTATTGTACGCCCGCAGCAGTGTATTACCGTTGTCATTGATCTCGAAGGTACCGCCTATTTCGACCTCGGTGGCGCAATATATACGTGGCACGTACCCATAGTCAAAGGAATCAGCAGTAGTTTTAACGTTTATAACAGATACGGATCTTGGAGGCAATTTAAAATCCTCAGTTTCGAAAAATGGTATTTCAATGTCATAGAATGTGAATAACTTGCAATCGAAGAAAACTCTAGCGCCATAATCGTTGAAAAATTTTGCACCCAATATAGCAGGGTGGGCTGTTGAGAAGTTATTTTCTACTACATTAAATTCAATCTCGTAGCCAAATAATTCTACATAGGTTTTCCCTATTGTATACACTGGGTTTTTATTAATACCCAATAAGGCCAGATTAGAGTTTTCGTCGATTGATTGTGGTTTACTTAAGGCACCGATTTTTATTAAATTTACTTCGGAACCGGTATCGAGCATAACAGTTATCGAATTTTTAATATCAATACTTTTTACTAAAATTGCGGGTGCCTTTGTTTTCTTTAAATTTATTCTTACTGTTGAGATGTTGACTGTTTGTTCAGATTTTCCGGCGGGTTTTGATAATCGTTTGGACTCCCGTGGGTCCCGACGGTGTTTTTCCCCGGGAGATTCGAGTTTACCGATTGTCCAAATCGGGTTTGGATCAAAGTCGAAAACTTTATACAAGTAGCCAAGCCATGGTTAGTGTTACCGCAGCAAGGGCACGGGTCTTTGTTTTTTTCGGGTTTCTGGTTGCGGGATTTTGAAGGGTCCCGACCCTTGTCTTCACCAGTTTTACCCGAATTATTACCACGATTTTGAACATTAGAATTACCCCTGTTATTGTTATTATTAGGGACAGTATTACCGTT